>NW_027139401.1:172500-240190 GCF_035084215.1 Heptranchias perlo
AGAGAGATACACAGAGGGAGAGACATATATAGAGAGAGAGAGATGCACAGAGAGAGAGATACATACACAGAGAGAGATACAGAGAGAGATACAGAGAGAGAGACATAAACATGGAGAGAGACATAAACATAGAGAGAGACATAAACATAGAGAGAGACAGAGATAGAGAGAGATACAGAGAGAGAGAGAGATACAAAGAAAGAGAGCTACACAGAGGGAGAGCGAGCGAGCGAGATACACAGAGAGTGAGATACAGAGAGATAGAGAGATAGAGGAGAGAGACAGATAGAAACAGGGAGAGCGAGAGATGCACAGAGAGAGAGATGCAGAGAGAGAGAGAGACACACACGCAGAATCAGAGAGATAGAGAGCGAGAGATACACAGAGAGAGAGTGAGATACACAGAGAGAAAGAGAGATACAGAGACAGAAAAACACACACAGCAAGAGAGAGAGAGATACAGAGAGAGTGAGAGATCCACAGAGAGAGAGAGATACACAGAGAGACACTATCCCCGCTATCCCCACCATCACAGAAGCCAGTCTTCAGCCAATTCGATTCACTCCACATGATATCAAGAAACAGCTGAGTTCACTGGATACAGCAAAGGCTATGGGCCCCTATAACATCCCGGCTGTAGTGCTGAAGATTTGTGCTCCAGAACTAGCTGCACCTTTAGCCAAGCTGTTCCCGTACAGCTACAACACTGGCATCTACCGACAATGTGGAAAATTGCCCAGGTATGTCCTGTCCACAAAAAGCAGGACAAATCCAATCCGGCCAATTACCGCCCCATCAGTCTACTCTCAATCATCAGCAAAGTGATGGAAGGTGTCGTCGAAAGTGCTATCAAGCGGCACTTACTCACCAATAACCTGCTCACCGATGCTCACTTTGGGTTCCGCCAGGACCACTCGGCTCCAGACCTCATTACAGCCTTGGTTCAAACATGGACAAAAGAGCTGAATTCCAGAGGTGAGGTGAGAGTGACTGCCCTTGACATCAAGGCAGCATTTGACCGAGTGTGGCACCAAGGAGCCCTCATAAAATTGAAGTCAATGGGAATCAGGGGGAAAACTCTCCAGTGGCTGGAGTCATACCTAGCGCAAAGGAAGATGGTAGTGGTTGTTGGAGGCCAATCATCTCAGCCCCAGGGCATTGCTGCAGGAGTTCCTCAGGGCAGTGTCCTTGGCCCAACCATCTTCAGCTGCTTCATCAATGACCTTCCCTCCATCATAAGGTCAGAAATGGGGATGTTCGCTGATGATTGCACAGTGTTCAGTTCCATTCGCAACCCCTCAGATAATGAAGCAGTCCGAGCCCACATGCAGCAAGACCTGGACAACATCCAGGCTTGGGCTGATCAATGGCAACTAACATTCGCGCCAGATAAGTGCCAGGCAATGACCATCTCCAACAAGAGAGAATCTAACGACCTCCCCTTGACATTCAACGGCATTACCATCACCGAATCCCCCACCATCAACATCCTGGGGGTCACCATTGACCAGAAACTTAACTGGACCAGCCATATAAATACTGTGGTACAAGAGCAGGTCAGAGTCTGGGTATTCTGCGGCAAGTGACTCACCTCCTGACTCCCCAAAGCCTTTCCACCATCTACAAGGCACAAGTCAGGAGTGTGATGGAATACTCTCCACTTGCCTGGATGAGTGCAGCACCAACAACACTCAAGAAGCTCGACACCATCCAGGACAAAGCAGCCCGCTTGATTGGCACCCCATCCACCACCCTAAACATTCACTCCCTTCACCACCGGCGCACTGTGGCTGCAGTGTGTACCATCCACAGGATGCACTGCAGCAACTCACCAAGGCATCTTCGACAGCACCTCCCAAACCCGCGACCTCTACCACCTAGAAGGACAAGGGCAGCAGGTACATGGGAACAACACCACCTGCACGTTCCCCTCCAAGTCACACACCATCCCGACTTGGAAACATATCGCCATTTCTTCATCGTCGCTGGGTCAAAATCCTGGAACTCCCTTCGTAACAGCACTGTGGGAGAACCTACACCACACAGACTGCAGCAGTACAAGAAGGCGGCTCACCACCACCTTCTCAAGCGACGCCCACATCCCATGAAGGAATAAAAAAAAATTCAATCCCATATGAATAGGATATGCTGCACAGGTTACATACAGAGTAAAGCTCCCTCTACACTGTCCCACCAAACACTCCCAGGGCAGGTACAGGGATAGAAGCAGAGTAAAGCTCCCTCTACACTGTCCCATCAAACACTCCCAGGGCAGGTACAGGGTTAGATACACAGTAAAGCTCCCTCTGCACTGTCCCATCAAACACTCCCAGCGCAGGTACAGGGTTAACAGGGTTAGATACAGAGTAAAGCTCCCTCTGCACTGTCCCGTCAAACACATCCAGGGCAGGTACAGGGTTAGATACAGAGTAAAGCACCCTCTACACTGTCCAACACTCCCAGGGCAGGTACAGGGTTAGATACAGAGTAAAGCTCCCTCTACACTGTCCCATCAAACACTCCCAGGGCAGGTACAGGGTTAGATACAGAGTAAAGCACCCTCTACACTGTCCAACACTCCCAGGGTAGGTACAGGGTTAGATACAGAGTGAAGCTCCCTCTACACTGTCCCATCAAACACTCCCAGGGCGGTACAGCACGGGTTAGATACAGAGTGAAAGACACTGCTGGTTCTGAAAAATCAGAAAGAGAAACCACATCAATTGGAGACAGGATGAGTTAAATGGTCTCTCAACTATACAAATGGAGGCTTTATGCTTAATTTTAAGCTTTATTTTGGCCTCTGCATTTCTGCCAAGGTACAAATCAAACTTTACTTTCCCAATAAAGTCCCACTCACTTACTTATTCTCTTTTTTACTTACTAAGTTTGTCTGAAAAAAACAATTTGCAAGGTGAATGGGCAAGCCACTCAATTCGAATACAAACATTCGATGTGATCACTCAAGACTATACACTGTCTTAGGGTTTCACTGCAACTCAATTCAAATACAAAGATTCAATGCAATCACTCAAGACTGGACATTGTCTTAGGGTTTCACTGCAACTCAATTCAAATACAAACATTCAATATGATCACTCAAGACTAGACATTGTATTTAGGTTTACCTGCAACTCAATTCAAATACAAACATTCCGTGTGATCACTCCAGACTAGACATTGTCTTCGGGTTTCACTGCAACTCAATTCAAATACAAACATTCGATGTGATCACTCTGGACTGGACACTGTCTTCGGGTTTCACTGCAACTGAATTGAAATACAAACATTTGATGTAATCACTCTTGACTGGACATCGTCTTAGGGTTTCACTGCAACTCAATTCAAATACAAACATTCGATGTGATCACTCAAGACTAGACATTGTATTTAGGTTTACCTGCAACTCAATTCAAATACAAACATTCCGTGTGATCACTCTAGACTAGACATTGTCTTCGGGTTTCACTGCAACTCAATTCAAATACAAACATTCAATATGATCACTCAAGACTAGACATTGTATTTAGGTTTACCTGCAACTCAATTCAAATACAAACATTCCGTGTGATCACTCTAGACTAGACATTGTCTTCGGGTTTCACTGCAACTCAATTCAAATACAAACATTCAATGTGATCGCTCAAGGCTGGACATTGTCTTTGGGGTTCACTGCATCTCAATTAAAATAAAAACATTCGATGTGATAACTCTCGAGATATTAGGACAGGTGACAAAAAGCTTGGTCAAAGGTTTTAAGGAGCGTCTTAAAGGGTGAGAGAGAGAGGCTGTGAGGTTTAGGGAGGGAGTTCCAGAACTCAGGTGCCAAGGCAGTTGAAGGCACGGCCGCCAGTGGTGGAGCGATGGAAATCGGGGGATGCACAAGAGGCCAGAATTCTTGGAGCGCAGAGATCTCGGAGGCTTGTAAGAGGTTACAGAGATAGGGAGGAGGGGTGAGGACCTAGATTTGAACACGAGGATAGGAGACAATTTTAAAAACCGAGGCGTTGCCACCAATGCAGGATCCAGCGAGCAAATTTGGTGAATGGGACTTAGGATACGGGGTGGGGGGGGCGGCAAGAGTTTTCGGACGAGCGGATGGTTACAGAGGGTGCAAAAGTGGGAGTGCGTCAGGAAATAGTCGAGTCTGGAGGTGACAAAGGGCACGGACGAGAGGGTCTCAGTTGCACCAATCCTGAAAATAGGGAAGCTCTTTTATTTGGTTAAATGCCCCTGATCTAAGGTCACGGAGTACATGATCCCCCGCCCCCTCAGTCGTGAAACGTAGGCCGTGCGGAGTTTCCCGGTTAATACCAGACTTGACCTCCCCTTCCACCTTCATTTTGTTCCGCTCCTCATTAAAGGACAGGCGACTGAGTGGGGGGGCCCACCACTCGTCAGGTGGGATCTTGCTGTGCGCCTGCCTTTTGCCGATGGAAGGAACGGTGTCACTGGGCTTCGGAAATGCTCAGTCTGCAGGCCGGGGTCAGGTGTCCAAGTGTCCTGAGGCCAGAACGAAGGCGGAAGGGGTCCACCTCTCTAACTCCCCTGTCCACTTCCTCCTCTTCCTCTCCCGTTTCTCTCCCTCCCCCTCCTCCTTCTCCTCATCCATCGAGCTCAGGGACAGGCGATGCTGGAGGGGGAGCGGGGGGAAGGTCACTTATCTGATGGGCGCTCCCCCGTCTTCTTCGGACCTCCGATTCCGTGCCTGAGGGAAGAGAGAAGGAGGGAGAGAGAGGTTAGTGATCCCAGCACCAACAGGGAGCAAGACATGAGGCGGAGATTGAGTAATCTGTATAGTGCAGGGGAAATAATTCACTCCATTAGACAATATATCGATATAATCCATCTATCGATGGGTGCAGATCATATAAACCTCAATAAATATCTCTCTGTTAATCTCATCTCTCCATCTATTTATCTCATCTGTTAATCTAATCTATCCATCTATTAATCTCATCCATCTATTAATCTCATCCATCCATTAATCTAATCTATTCATCTATTAATCTAATCTATCTATCTATTAATCTCATCTATCTATTAATCTAATCCATCTATTAATCTAATCTATCCATCTATTAATCTAATCCATCTATTAATCTAATCTATCCATCTATTAATCTAATCCATCTATTAATCTAATCTATCCTTCTATTAATCTAATCTATCTATTAATCTAATCCATCTATTAATCTCATCCATCCATTAATCTAATCTATTCATCTATTAATCTAATCTATCCATCTATTAATCTCATCCATCTATTAATCTCATCCATCCATTAATCTAATCTATTCATCTATTAATCTAATCTATCCATCTATTAATCTAATCCATCTATTAATCTAATCTATCCATCTATTAATCTAATCCATCTATTAATCTAATCTATCCATCTATTAATCTAATCCATCTATTAATCTAATCTATCCATCTATTAATCTAATCCATCTATTAATCTAATCTATCCATCTATTAATCTAATCCATCTATTAATCTAATCTATCCATCTATTAATCTAATCCATCTATTAATCTCATCCATCTATTAATCTCATCCATCCATTAATCTAATCTATTCATCTATTAATCTAATCTATCCATCTATTAATCTAATCCATCTATTAATCTAATCTATCTATTAATCTCATCTATCCATCTATTAATCTAATCCATCTATTAATCTCATCTATCTATTAATCTAATCTATCCATCTATTAATCTAATCCATCTATTAATCTAATCTATCTATTAATCTCATCTATCCATCTATTAATCTAATCCATCTATTAATCTAATCCATCTATTAATCTAAACTATCCATCTATTAATCTAATCCATCTATTAATCTAATCCATCTATTAATCTCATCTATCTATTAATCTCATCTATCTATTAATCTACTCTCATCCATCTATTAATCTATCTATTAATCTAATCTAATCCATCTATTAACCTCATCCATCTATTAATCTCATCTATCTATTAATCTCATCTATCTATTAATCTACTCTCATCCATCTATTAATCTATCTATTAATCTAATCTAATCCATCTATTAACCTCATCCATCTATTAACCTCATCCATCCATATATTAATCTAATCTAATCCATCCATCTGTCTCTTTCTATCTCTCTTTACCAATATTAAAAAATCTGCCTATCTATCCATCCATCCCTCCCCCTCTATCTATCTATCTATCCATCCATCCCTCCCCCTCTATCTATCCATCTATCCATCCATCCCTCCCCCTCTATCTATCTATCTATCTATCTATCCATCCATCCCTCCCCCTCTATCTATCTATCTATCCATCCATCCCTCCCCCTCTATCTATCTATCTATCCATCCATCCCTCCCCCTCTATCTATCTATCTATCCATCCATCCCTCCCCCTCTATCTATCTATCTATCCATCCATCCCTCCCCCTCTATCTATCCATCTATCCATCCATCCCTCCCCCTCTATCTATCCATCTATCCATCCATCCCTCCCCCTCTATCTATCTATCCATCCATCCATCCCTCCCCCTCTATCTATCCATCTATCCATCCATCCCTCCCCCTCTATCTATCCATCTATCCATCCATCCCTCCCCCTCTATCTATCCATCTATCCATCCATCCCTCCCCCTCTATCTATCTATCTATCCATCCATCCCTCCCCCTCTATCTATCTATCTATCCATCCATCCCTCCCCCTCTATCTATCCATCTATCCATCCATCCCTCCCCCTCTATCTATCTATCTATCCATCCATCCCTCCCCCTCTATCTATCTATCCATCTATCCATCCATCCCTCCCCCTCTATCTATCTATCTATCCATCCATCCCTCCCCCTCTATCTATCTATCTATCCATCCATCCCTCCCCCTCTATCTATCCATCTATCCATCCATCCCTCCCCCTCTATCTATCTATCCATCCATCCCTCCCCCTCTATCTATCTATCTATCCATCCATCCCTCCCCCTCTATCTATCCATCTATCCATCCATCCCTCCCCCTCTATCTATCCATCTATCCATCCATCCCTCCCCCTCTATCTATCTATCCATCCATCCCTCCCCCTCTATCTATCTATCTATCCATCCATCCCTCCCCCTCTATCTATCTATCCATCCATCCCTCCCCCTCTATCTATCTATCCATCCATCCATCCCTCCCCCTCTATCTATCTATCCATCCATCCCTCCCCCTCTATCTATCTATCTATCCATCCATCCCTCCCCCTCTATCTATCTATCTATCCATCCATCCCTCCCCCTCTATCTATCCATCTATCCATCCATCCCTCCCCCTCTATCTATCCATCTATCCATCCATCCCTCCCCCTCTATCTATCCATCTATCCATCCATCCCTCCCCCTCTATCTATCCATCTATCCATCCATCCCTCCCCCTCTATCTATCTATCCATCCATCCCTCCCCCTCTATCTATCCATCTATCCATCCATCCCTCCCCCTCTATCTATCTATCTATCCATCCATCCCTCCCCCTCTATCTATCTATCTATCCATCCATCCCTCCCCCTCTATCTATCCATCTATCCATCCATCCCTCCCCCTCTATCTATCTATCTATCCATCCATCCCTCCCCCTCTATCTATCTATCTATCTATCCATCCATCCCTCCCCCTCTATCTATCTATCTATCCATCCATCCCTCCCCCTCTATCTATCTATCTATCCATCCATCCATCCCCCTCTATCTATCTATCTATCTATCTATCTATCCATCCATCCCTCCCCCTCTATCTATCTATCTATCCATCCATCCCTCCCCCTCTATCTATCTATCTGCCTATCTATCCATCCATCCCTCCCCCTCTATCTATCTATCTATCTATCTATCTATCTATCCATCCATCCCTCCCCCTCTATCTATCTATCTATCCATCCATCCCTCCCCCTCTATCTATCTATCTATCCATCCATCCCTCCCCCTCTATCTATCCATCTATCCATCCATCCATCCCCCTCTATCTATCTATCTATCTATCTATCTATCCATCCATCCCTCCCCCTCTATCTATCTATCTATCCATCCATCCCTCCCCCTCTATCTATCCATCTATCCATCCATCCATCCCCCTCTATCTATCTATCTATCTATCTATCCATCCATCCCTCCCCCTCTATCTATCTATCTATCCATCCATCCCTCCCCCTCTATCTATCTATCTATCTATCTATCTATCCATCCATCCCTCCCCCTCTATCTATCTATCTGCCTATCTATCCATCCATCCCTCCCCCTCTATCTATCTATCTATCTATCCATCCATCCCTCCCCCTCTATCTATCTATCTATCTATCCATCTATCCATCCATCCCTCCCCCTCTATCTATCTATCTATCTATCTATCCATCCATCCATCCCTCCCCCTCTATCTATCTATCTATCCATCCATCCCTCCCCCTCTATCTATCTATCTATCCATCCATCCCTCCCCCTCTATCTATCCATCTATCCATCCATCCCTCCCCCTCTATCTATCCATCTATCCATCCATCCCTCCCCCTCTATCTATCTATCTATCCATCCATCCCTCCCCCTCTATCTATCTATCCATCCATCCATCCCTCCCCCTCTATCTATCCATCTATCCATCCATCCCTCCCCCTCTATCTATCTATCTATCCATCCATCCCTCCCCCTCTATCTATCTATCTATCTATCTATCCATCCATCCCTCCCCCTCTATCTATCTATCTATCTATCTATCCATCCATCCATCCCTCCCCCTCTATCTATCTATCTATCCATCCATCCCTCCCCCTCTATCTATCTATCTATCTATCTATCCATCCATCCATCCCTCCCCCTCTATCTATCTATCTATCCATCCATCCCTCCCCCTCTATCTATCTATCTATCTATCTATCCATCCATCCATCCCTCCCCCTCTATCTATCCATCTATCCATCCATCCCTCCCCCTCTATCTATCTATCTATCCATCCATCCCTCCCCCTCTATCTATCCATCTATCCATCCATCCCTCCCCCTCTATCTATCTATCTATCCATCCATCCCTCCCCCTCTATCTATCTATCTATCTATCTATCCATCCATCCCTCCCCCTCTATCTATCTATCTATCTATCTATCCATCCATCCATCCCTCCCCCTCTATCTATCTATCTATCCATCCATCCCTCCCCCTCTATCTATCTATCTATCTATCTATCTATCCATCCATCCATCCCTCCCCCTCTATCTATCCATCTATCCATCCATCCCTCCCCCTCTATCTATCTATCTATCCATCCATCCCTCCCCCTCTATCTATCTATCTATCTATCTATCCATCCATCCCTCCCCCTCTATCTATCTATCTATCTATCTATCCATCCATCCCTCCCCCTCTATCTATCTATCTATCCATCCATCCCTCCCCCTCTATCTATCTATCTATCTATCTATCTATCCATCCATCCATCCCTCCCCCTCTATCTATCCATCTATCCATCCATCCCTCCCCCTCTATCTATCTATCTATCCATCCATCCCTCCCCCTCTATCTATCTATCTATCTATCTATCCATCCATCCCTCCCCCTCTATCTATCTATCTATCTATCTATCCATCCATCCCTCCCCCTCTATCTATCTATCTATCCATCCATCCCTCCCCCTCTATCTATCTATCTATCCATCCATCCCTCCCCCTCTATCTATCTATCTATCTATCTATCCATCCATCCCTCCCCCTCTATCTATCTATCTATCTATCCATCCATTCCCCTCTCCATCTACCCACCTCCACCTCCACCTTCTGCTTGTAAGAATTCTGGGAATTCCACCTTTTCCGAGTATGTTAAACTTTGGCCATTGACTAAAATCCTAAGATGGAAGGATAGGTGAGAGGTCACCAGACGAATCAACAACACACACAGTGGACATGTCTCTCTTTTAATGCAAAACCGACAGCAGGTGGTCGACGATCAGCACTAATTCGAGAGGCAGTAGGCCATTGAGAGAGGCAACTGCTCCAGACACGGCGCAGCCATGCCTCAGTTCTGATGCAAAACCAATCGACACCTAGGACACCTGGTGGGATGAAAAGGGAGCCTCGTGCGGCAAGTGCTCGACGATCAGAATGAATTCAAAGAACAACGGCCCATCGAGAGAAGCAATTGCAACATGATGAGAGACCATCAAAAGCCATCAAGGACTCTTAAGGACTTTGTAAGAACTGTTTAAAACAGACATGGAAGTGCCTCATTTAACGACAAAAACTATTGTAAGAGAGGGGTATATAAGTGGAAGCTCGAAACCCCTCTTTCTCTTGTTTGCTCTCTTGCTTTTGGTCTCTTGTTTTTTGTTCTTGTTTTGCTGTCTCTGGTTCTTGCTCTCTTGCTTCTGAGCCCTTATCTCTCTTCCAGCTCTCTCTCTTTCTCTCTCTTCCTCTTAGTTCCTGCTCGCTTTTTTTTTCTCACCCGAGCTCTCCAGGGAGGAGAGCAGCTTCCAGCGAAACCAACGAACTCTACCTGAGAGAACCGGCCGGCCAGACCTGCAAGTGCAAAGGATTGGTGAGCCTCGACCGTACGTGTGTGTGTGCGTGAGATAGGTGTCTCCAGGGTCCCCGCCAACCTCTTAGTTTAGCGGGATAAAGTACTGTAGTGGGTGTGTGTAACTCGATGTACCGTGCAGGACCGTTTTTATTGTTATTCTCTTCGTGTTGACGGGACAATAAAACCAACATTCCAATTCAATTCAAACACTGAGTTTGTGTGTTCTCTGTGCTATTCGGCTACGTGATCCATCACCGGGTGCATTAGCATAAGTCCCGTTTTCCTGAACCCCCGATCCGTGAGGTATAAGTGTTCCTTGGCTAGACGGGGGACCAGATATCTGCACCGATCAAGATAGTGAGAACAACCCCAAAACACCCGACACGCTCCACTTCCATCTCCATATCCACTATCTCCATCTCCTCCACCTCCGTCTATCCCAATTGCCATCTCGACCTCCAGCTTTACATCTTGATCTCTACCTCTATCTCTCCATCTACGTCTCGATCGCTCTCAATCTCATTGTTTCTATCAGTATTCCCGTTAATCCGTAACGGTGGCACACAGTACAATCAGAGATTGGATGACGATACTCAACGATTGTTGGGCCGGCTGATGATGTGGATGCTGATGGTGATAGAGAGGAGAATCGTCAGAATGATCGAAGAGACAGTAGCCCTCACAACACATCGACAGTTGCAGGAAGGGGAGGCTGTGAGAACACAAGGGATTGGTGTTTATAGAGACATAATACACGGGTCGTTAAAACACACTGCTCAATCAACTCATGTCCCATCAATTCCCAGCATTGCCTCAGGTTTAATACCATCAGGGGCAAGTACAGGGTTAGATACAGAGTAAAGCTCCCTCTACACTGTCCCATCAAACACTCCCAGGGCAGGTACAGGGTTAGATACAGAGTAAAGCTCCCTCTACACTGTCCCATCAAACACTCCCAGGGTCAGGTACAGGGTTAGATACAGAGTGAAGCTCCCTCTACACTGTCCCATCAAACACTCCCAGGGCAGGTACAGGGTTAGATACAGAGTAAAGCTCCCTCTACACTGTCCCATCAAACACTTCCAGGGCAGGTACAGGGTTAGATACAGAGTAAAGCTCCCTCCACACTGTCCCATCAAACACTCCCAGGGCAGGTACAGGGTTAGATACAGAGTAAAGCTCCCTCTACACTGTCCCATCAAACACTCCCAGGGCAGGTACAGGGTTAGATACAGAGTGAAGCTCCCTCTACACTGTCCCATCAAACACTCCCAGGGCAGATACAGGGTGAGATACAGAGTAAAGAACCCCCTACACTGTCCCATCAAATACTCCCAGGGCAGCTACAGGGTTAGATACAGAGTAAAGCTCCCTCTACACTGTCCCATCAAACACTCCCAGGGCAGCTGCAGGGATAGATACAGAGTAAAGCTCCCTCCACACTGTCCCATCAAACACTCCCAGGGCAGCTACAGGGTTAGATACAGAGTAAAGCTCCCTCCACACTGTTCCGTCAAAACACTCCCAGGGCAGGTACAGGGTTAGATACAGAGTAAAGCTCCCTCCACATTGTCCCATCAAACACTCCCAGGGCAGATACAGGGTGAGATACAGAGTAAAGAACCCCCTACACTGTCCCATCAAATACTCCCAGGGCAGCTACAGGGTTAGATACAGAGTAAAGCTCCCTCTACACTGTCCCATCAAACACTCCCAGGGCAGCTGCAGGGATAGATACAGAGTAAAGCTCCCTCCACACTGTCCCATCAAACACTCCCAGGGCAGCTACAGGGTTAGATACAGAGTAAAGCTCCCTCCACACTGTTCCGTCAAAACACTCCCAGGGCAGGTACAGGGTTAGATACAGAGTAAAGCTCCCTCCACGTTGTCCCATCAAACACTCCCAGGGCAGGTACAGGGATAGATACAGAGTAAAGCTCCCTCTGCACTGTCCCATCAAACACTCCCAGGGCAGATAGAGGGTTAGATACAGAGTAAAGCTCCCTCTACACTGTCCCATCAAACACTCCCAGGGTCAGGTACAGGGTTAGATACAGAGTAAAGCTCCCTCTACACTGTCCCATCAAACACTCCCAGGGTCAGGTACAGGGTTAGATACAGAGTAAAGCTCCCTCTACACTGTCCCATCAAACACTCCCAGGGCGGGTACAGGGTTAGATACAGAGTAAAGCTCCCTCTACACTGTCCCATCAAATACTCCCAGGGCAGGTGCAACACGAGACTGTCTGATACCTGAATGCAGTTGTTTGTTTCTCTCACTGTGACACTCACCAGATACGGGTATATTGCAGACATCACTCAGCTTGATCTGTGCAGAGTCCTTACTGACTGGGTTCCAGGCTTCACACGTGTGCACACTCTCCTTGACATCCGATGTGTAATAGATCCGGAGTTCCTCTCCGTATCCAGAGAGATAATGGTTGCTGTCATTCCCCAACTCCTCTCGTCCCCTCCACCATCGGAAGCTGGTGCGATCGCCTGAGGTCACTGAGCAGGTCAGGGTGATGTTACAGATCCCCTGGGTGACAGTAGACCTGATCTTCGTTCCTGACACACACTCTGACATTCGGATAGAAAGAAAAACACAGGCAGACATGTGAGGAAGTAATGGAGGCCCTTGTGTGACAGTTCGATACCCAACAATCCCCTCCCCTGGTTGCTGGAACGTTCCTATCAATCCTTCTCATTAATAGATCACCAGATTCCCCCAAACTCTCGAGGCTCAGGATTTGGACCGACAACTCAGTTATATCCGCAAGGCAGATCAGAGAATCATAGAATGATACAGCACAGGAGGAGGCCATTCCGCCCATCGTGCCTGTGCTGGCTCTTTGAAAGAGTTATCCAATTCGTCCCACTCCTCTGCTCTTTCCCCGTAGCCCTGCAAATTTTTCCCTTCAAGTATTTATCGAATTCCTTTTTGAAAGTTATTTTTGAATCTTTTTCCACCTCCCTTTCAGGCAGTGAATTCCAGATCATAACAACTCGCTGTGTAAAAAACATTTCTCCTCCTCTCCCCTCTGGTTCTTTAGCCGATCACCTTAAATCTGTGTACTCTGCTTGCCGACCCTCCTGCCACTGGGAACAGTTTCTCCTTATTTACTCTCTCAAAACCCTTCCTGATCTCGATCGCCTCTCTCAAATCCCCCCTTAACCGTCTCTGTTCCAAGGAGAACAACCCCAGCTTCTCCAGTCTCTCCCCGTAACTGAGGTCCCTCATCCCTGGAACCATTCCAGTAAATCTCCTCTGCACCCTCTCTGAGGCCTTCACATCTTTCCCAAAGTGCGGTGCCCAGGTTTGGACACAATACTCCAGCTGGGATCTAACCAGTGTTTTATGAAGGTTCAGCACAACTTCCTTGTTTTTGTACTCTGTGCCTCTATTAATAAAGCCCAGGATCCCACAGGCTTTTTAACAGCCTTCTCAACTTGTCCTGCCACCTTCAATGATTTGTGTACATGCACCCCCAGATCTCTCTGTTCCTCTACCCCCTTTAAAATTGTACCATTTACTTTATATTGCCTCTCCTCATTCTTCCGACCAAAATACATCACTTTACACTTCTCTGGGATAAATTTCATCTGCCATGTGTCTGCCCATTTCACCAGCCTGTCTCTGTCCTCCTGAAGTCTGTTACTATCCTCCACATTGTTTAACAAATTTTCGAGTTTCGTGTCGTCTGCAAACTTTGAAACTGTAGCCTCTATCCCCAAGTCCGGGTCATTAATCAATATCAAAAAGAGCAGTGGTCCCAATACTGACCCCTGGGGAACACCACTGTATACTTCCCTCCAGTCTGAGAAACTACCGTTCACCACGACTCTCTGCTTTCTGTCCCGTCGACAGTTTTATATCCCTTTAATCTCATGGGCTTTAATTTTGCGAACATGTCCATTGTATTGCGTGTACCGCCAGACTCAGGCTGTCTCACCCCCACACCCCTGAGATCAGTGAGCCCAGTATGGGCACTGACAATCAGGAGCGATTCAATAAACTTTGTAACGTACAATGTCTGTCCCGACCCATTAATTTGGGGTCTTTCAGTAATGGGTGAAGCCCAGAATCGGCAGATACAATCTCACTCACCGTACACGTCCAGTCGAACCAGCTCCGGAGTTTCATGTCCTAACTTTCCTGTTACAACCACCTCATACACACCACTGTCCTCTCTCTGTAAGTCACTGATTTGCAGACTGTAATTCTCTGGAAGAAGCTTTATCCGTCGAGTGTACTCCTCAGTGCCGAACGTTTTAACATTCTTGTTCACGTATCTCGCTATTCTGACATTGGGTGTTCTGCGTTTCCAAACAACCTCAACGTCCTTCGATCCGGGTGGGATCCCAACAGGTAAGACAATCGACTGACCCAGGGATCCATTCACAGGGGGACGGAGAGTCTGAATTTCACCTGAAATAAGAGGAGGAGACAGTGAGTGTTTGTGGAACAGGACAAGCTCAGTGATTGAGGAACGAATTGCACAGATATATAACCCAGTGCCACATCTCCACAGGGTCTCAAAGTGACTGAAAGACAAGGAAATGCTTTTGAAGTGTACGAACGTCAGAAATGGGGCAGATAATTTGTGCAGGAGTTAGAGCAAAGAACCCTCTACACTGTCCCATCAAACACTCCCAGGGCAGGTACAGGGTTAGATACAGAGTAAAGCTCCCTCTACACTGTCCCGTCAAACACTCCCAGGGCAGATACAGGGTTAGATATAGAGTAAAGCTCCCTCGACATTGTCCCATCAAACACTCCCAGGGCAGGTGTAGGGTTAGATACAGAGTAAAGCTCCCTCTACACTGTCCCGTCAAACACTCCCAGGGCATGTACAGGGTTAGATACAGAGTAAAGCTCTATTCACACTGTCCCATCAAATACTCCCAGGGCAGGTACAGGGTTAGATACAGAGTGAAGCTCCCTCGACACTGTCCCGTCAAACACTCCCAGGGCAGGGACAGGGTTAGATACAGAGTAAAGCTCCCTCTACACTGTCCCGTCAAACACTCCCAGGGCAGGTACAGGGTTAGATACAGAGTGAAGCTGCCTCCACACTGTCCCATCAAACACGCTACGGATAGGTATCAGGTGAGATACAGAGAAAAGCTCCCTCTGCACTGTCCCATCACACACTCCCAGGGCAGGTACAGAGTTAGATACAGAGTGAAGCTCCCTCTATACTGTCCCATCAAACACTCCCAGGGCAGGTACAGGCCGAGATATAGAGAAAAGCTCCCTCTACACTGTTCCATCAAACACTCCCAGGGCAGGTACAGGGTTAGAAACTAAGCAAAGCTCCCTCCACATTGTCCCATCAAACACTCCCAGGGCAGGTACAGGGTTAGATACAGAGTAAAGCTCCCTCTGCACTGTCCAATCAAACACTCCCAGAGCAGGTACAGGGTTAGATACAGAGTAAAGCTCCCTCTACACTGTCCCATGAAACACTCCCAGGGCAGGTACAGGTTTAGATACAGAGTAAAGCTCCCTCTACACTGTCGCATCACACACTCCCAGGATAGGGACAAGGTTAGATACTAAGCAAAGCTCCCTCGACACTGTCCAATCAAACACTCCCAGAGCAGGTACAGGGTTAGATACAGAGTAAAGCTCCCTCTACACTTTCCCATCAAACACTCCCAGAGCAGGTACAGGGTTAGATACAGAGTAAAGCTCCCTCTACACATTCCAATCAAACACTCCCAGAGCAGGTACAGGGTTAGATACAGAGTAAAGCTCCCTCTACAATGTCCCATCAAACACTCCCAGAGCAGGTGCAGAGATAGATACAGAGTAAAGCTCCCTCTACACTGTCCCATCAAACACTCCCAGAGCAGGTACAGGGTTATATACAGAGTAAAGTTCCCTCTACACTGTGGCGTCAAACGCTCCCAGGGCAGGTATAAGGTTAGATACAGAGTAAAGCTCCCTCTACACTGTCCCATCAAACACTCCAAGGGCCGGTACAGGGTTAGATACAGAGTGAAGTTCCCTCTGCACAGTCCCATCAAACACTCCCAGAGCAAGTACAGGGCTAGGTACAGAGAAAAGCACCCTCTGCACTCTTCCATCAAACACTCCCAGGGCAGGTACAGAGATGGATATGAAGGGATTCGCAAAATTTCACATGTTCCCCCCCTGCCCAAAGATTTATTGGAGTTATTTAAGAAACCCTGGTGTGACTGTGTTTTAAAAGAATCCAGGGCCTCTCAAAATGGCTGCGGTCAGACACATGGCAAAGGGTTTGCAGCCTTTGAAATTGGATTCTCTGACAGCTTGGCAGGCTCCATGTTTAACACGTCTGCAAACAACTTTCCACAAGAGCAGACAGGGCTCTTTGAACAATGCAGTGAGGCAAGCACAGTTGCATTCACACCCTGAGGCAAGACATCAACGTTGCCTCCCTACACAATCAAAGTTCGAGCAGAAGTAACCCCAGGACTTAGGTGACCAATTAAGGAACATTCGGAACAATGGAAAGCAGTTATGGAACCGATCAGTACAGGTACCGGCCATGAATGTAAATGGGCCAAGATTGGGGCCCTCTTGTCTTACGTTTTCGCGCCCAAATCGGACAATGGAGCAAACTGATGAGGTGCGGAAATAACCTATTACCGGGAGGGTATAACTGGGTCGTCCCAGAACCTCTCTCTCTCTTCGCCTCGGCCCGGCGTCCTGCTTGCCTGCTAGCAACCAAGAAAGAAGGCCGTCCAGTAAACATCACAACCACGTGTCGACGGCAGCAGCAGTGCACAGGGGCCAGGCCTTTTCATCTGTTTCATCGGTGAGCATCATTTCTTTTTCTTTTTCTTTCTGGCGTCACAAGACAACCTAGCGAGGTGTAAGGGTGGGAGTGAAAGGGGTCTTGCTAAAATTGTGATTTTAGAATTTTCCCTCGATGTGTTCGTTTCTTCCACCCCGTTAAGTGTAAGACTATTGCATCCATAGCGATTCATTTTATCTTTTGGATAATACTGGTTACCGAGTAGTTTTAGTTTTGTCATTAATAAACATTGGTTTTCCTTGCACCAATCCACTGGTCTGTTCGTCTGTCCTGATGACCGCTCGATAAGTCCTGAGCTCAGAATCAGGAAGGGGAAAGCGATTCGAAACCGCACAGCGGGCAGGGCAGCTCAGGAAAAACATAACTGGCAGACCAACAATAAGCCCCGGAAACAAAAACCCCTTACAGATACTGAGTGAAGCTCCGTCTACACTGTCACATCAAACACTCCCAGGGCAGGTACAGGGTTAGATACAGAGTAAAGCTCCCTCTGCACTGTCCCATCAAACACTCCCAGGGCAGGTACAGGGTTAGATACAGAGTAAAGCTCCCTCTACACTGTCCCATCAAACACTCCCAGGGGCAGGTACAGGGTTAGATACAGAGTAAAGCTCCCTCTACACTGTCCCATCAAACACTCCCAGGGCAGGTACAGGGTTAGATACAGAGTAAAGCTCCCTCTACACTGTCCCATCAAACACTCCCAGGGCAGGTACAGGGTTAGATACAGAGTAAAGCTCCCTCTACACTGTCCCATCAAACACTCCCAGGGCAGGTACAGGGTTAGATACAGAGTCAAGCTCCCTCTACACTGTCCCATCAAACACTCCCAGAGCAGGGACAGGGTTAGATACAGAGTAAAGCTCCCTCTACACTGTCCCATCAAACACTCCCAGGGCAGGTACAGGGTTAGATACAGAGTAAAGCTCCCTCTACACTGTCCCATCAAACACTCCCAGGGCAGGTACAGGGTTAGATACAGAGTAAAGCTCCGCCTACACTGTCCCATCAAACACTCCCAGGGCAGGTACAGGGTTAGATACAGAGTAAAGCTCCCTCTACACTGTCCCATCAAACACTCCCAGAGCAGGGACAGGGTTAGATATAGAGTAAAGCTCCCCCTACACTGTCCCATCAAACACTCCCAGGGCAGGTACAGGGTTAGATACAGAGTAAAGCTCCCTCTACACTGTCCCATCAAACACTCCCAGGGCAGGTACAGGGTTAGATACAGAGTAAAGCTCCCCCTACACTGTCCCATCAAACACTCCCAGGGCAGGTACAGGGTTAGATACAGAGTCAAGCTCCCTCCACACTGTCCCATCAAACACTCCCAGGGCAGGTACAGGGTTAGATACAGAGTAAAGCTCCCTCTACACTGTCCCATCAAACACTCCCAGGGCAGGTACAGGGTTAGATACTAAGCAAAGCTCCCTCTACATTGTCCCATCAGACACTCCAAGGGTCGGTGCAGGGTTAGACACAGAGTAAAGCTCCCTCTACACTGTCCCATCAAACACTCCCAGAGCAGGGACAGGGTTAGATATAGAGTAAAGCTCCCCCTACACTGTCCCATCAAACACTCCCAGGGCAGGTACAGGGTTAGATACAGAGTAAAGCTCCCTCTACACTGTCCCATCAAACACTCCCAGGGCAGGTACAGGGTTAGATACAGAGTAAAGCTCCCCCTACACTGTCCCATCAAACACTCCCAGGGCAGGTACAGGGTTAGATACAGAGTAAAGCTCCTCCTACACTGTCCCATCAAACACTCCCAGGGCAGGTACAGGGTTAGATACAGAGTAAAGCTCCCTCCACACTGTCCCATCAAACACTCCCAGGGCAGGTACAGGGTTAGATACAGAGTAAAGCTCCCTCTACACTGTCCCATCAAACACTCCCAGGGCAGGTACAGGGTTAGATACAGAGTAAAGCTCCCTCTACACTGTCCCATCAAACACTCCCAGAGCAGGGACAGGGTTAGATACAGAGTAAAGCTCCCCCTACACTGTCCCATCAAACACTCCCAGGGCAGGTACAGGGTTAGATACAGAGTAAAGCTCCGCCGGCACTGTCCCATCAAACACTCCCAGGGCAGGTACAGGGTTAGATACAGAGTAAAGCTCCCTCTACACTGTCCCATCAAACACTCCCAGGGCAGGTACAGGGTTAGATACAGAGTAAAGCTCCCCCTACACTGTCCCATCAAACACTCCCAGGGCAGGTACAGGGTTAGATACAGAGTAAAGCACCCTCTACACTGTCCGATCAAACACTCCCAGGGCAGGTACAGGGTTAGATACAGAGTAAAGCTCCCTCTACACTGTCCCATCAAACACTCCCAGGGCAGGTACAGGGTTAGATGCAGAGTAAAGCTCCCTCTACACTGTCCCATCAAACACTCCCAGGGCAGGTACAGGGTTAGATACTAAGCAAAGCTCCCTCCACATTGTCCAATCAGACACTCCAAGGGTCGGTGCAGGGTTAGATACAGAGTAAAGCTCCCTCTACACTGTCCCGTCAAACACTCCCAGGGCAGGTAAAGAGATAGATACAGAGTAAAGCTCCCTCTGCACTGTCCCATCAAACACTCCCATGGCCGGTACCGAGATAGATCCTGAGTAAAGCTCCCTCGACAGTGTCTCATCAAACACTCCCAGGGGCAGGTACAGGGTTAGATACAGAGTAAAGCTCCCTCTACACTGTCCCATCAAACACTCCCAGGGCAGGTAAAGAGATAGATACAGAGTAAAGCTCCCTCTGCACTGTCCCATCAAACACTCCCAGAGCAGGTGCAGAGATGGATACAGAGAAAAGCTCCCTCTACACTGTCCCATCAAACACTCCCAGGGCAGGTATAGGGTTAGATACAGAGTAAAGCTCACTCTACACTGTCCCATCAAACACTCCCAGGGCAGGTGTAGGGTTAGATACAGAGTAAAGCTCCCTCTACACTGTCCCATGAAACACTTCCAGGGCAGGTACAGGTTTAGATCCTGAGAAAGCTCCCTTTGCACTGTCCTATCAAACACTCCCAGGGCAGGTACAGGGTTAGATACAGAGTAAAGCTTCCTCTACACTGTCCCAACAAACACACCAAGGGCCGGTACAGAGTGAGATACAGAATAAAGCTCCCTCAACACTGTCCTATCAAACACTCCCAGGGCAGAGACAGAGATAGGTACAGAGTAAAGCTCCCTCTATACTGTCCCATCAAACACTCCCAGGGCAGGTACAGGGTTAGATACTAAGCCAAGCTCCCTCTACATTGTCCCATCAAACACTCCAAGGGTTGGTACAGAGAAAGATACAGAGTCAAGCTCCATCTACACTGTCCGATCAAACACTCCCAGGGCAGGTACAGGACTAGATGCAGAGAAAAGCTCGCTCTGCACTGTTCCATCAAAAACTCCCAGGGCAGGTACAGGGGTCGATACAGAGCAAAGCTCCCTATACGCTGTCCCACGAAACACTCCCAGGGCAGGTACAGGGTTAGATCCTGAGTAAAGCTCCCTTTACACTGTCCCATCAAACATTCACAGGGCAGGTCAAGGTTTCGATACAGAGTGAAGCTCCATCTACACTGTTTCATCAAACACTCCCAGGGCAGGCACAGGACGAGACACAGAGAAAAGCTCCCTCGACACTGTCCCATCAAACACTCCCAGGGCAGGTAGAGGGTTAGATACAGAGTAAAGCTCTCTTCACACTGTCTCATCAAACACTCCCAGGATAGGTACAAGGTGAGACACTAAGCGAAGCTCCCTCTACATTGCGCCATCAAACACTCCAAGGGTCGGTGCAGAGATAGATACAGAGTAAAGCTCCCTCTACACTGTTCCATCAAACACTCCCAGGGCAGGTACAAGATTAGATACAGAGTAAAGCTCTCTTCACACTGTCCCATCACACACTCCAAGGAGAGATACAAGGTGAGCTACTAAGCAAAGCTCCCTCGAAATTGTCCCATCAGACACTCCAAGGGTCGGTACAGAGATAGATACAGAGTGAAGCTCCCTCTACACTGTCCCATCAAACACTCCCAGGGCAGGTACAGGACTAGAGACAGAGTAAAGCTCTCTTCACACTGTCTCATCAAAAACTCCCAGGATAGGTACAAGGTGAGACACTAAGCTAAGCTCCCTCTGCATTGTGCCATCAAACACTCGCAGGGCAGGTACAGGGTTAGATACAGAGAAAAGCTCCCTCTACACTGTCCCATCAAACACTCCCAGGGCACGTACAGGGTTAGATAGAAGGTAAAGCTCCCTCTACACTGTCCCATGAAACACACCCAGGGCAGGTACAGGTTTAGATCCTGAGTAAAGCTCCCTTTACACTGTCCCATCAAACACTCCCAGGGCAGGTGCAGGGTTGGATACAGAGTAAAGCTCCCTCTACACTGTCCCATCAAACACTCCCAAGGCAGGTACAGGGTTAGATACAGAGTAAAGCTCCCTCCACACTGTCCCATCAAACACTCCCAGGGGCAGGTCCAGGGTTAGATACAGAGTAAAGATCCCTCCACACTGTCCCATCAAACACTCCCAAGGCAGGTACAGGGTTAGATACAGAGTAAAGCTCCCTCCACACTGTCCCATCAAACACTCCCAAGGCAGGTCCAGGGTTAGATCCAGAGTAAAGCTCCCTCCACACTGTCCCATCAAAAACTCCCAGAGCAGGTGCAGAGATAGATAAAGAGTCAAGCTCCCTCTACACTGTCCCAAGAAACACTCCCAGGGCAGGTGCAGGGTTAGATACAGAATAAAGTTCCCTCTACACTGTACCGTCAAACACTCCCAGGGCAGGTACAGGGTTAGATACAGAGTAAAGCTCCCTCTACACTGTCCCATCAAACACTCCCAGGGCAGGTACAGGGTTAGATACAGAGTAAAGCTCTCTTTGCACTGTCCCATAAAACACTCCCAGGGCAGGTACTGGTGAGAATCCCTGTGTGGTCAGTGTCCAGTAAAGTATTAAAATGCCTCCGTGGCAAAGGAGCAGAATGCAAAATAGTTAGGCAAGGGTTAATTAGTTGGTAGCTGAAGTTGGTACAGGGGGCCCCCCTGCTAGGCCATATGTTTGCGTAGTCAGCAGGCCTGCATTGTCTTATCAATGTGGAAGTCTTTGATGTGATTCAGGGTCTGGTCTGAGTGTCTCCATGTTGCGAGCTAATCAAGATTGGGAACAGCTTCGCAAGACCAAAAGGGACATTACTAATGAGAAGAAAAGGATGCATCCATCAGTGTCTGTCACTGCGGCATGATCAGGCCATGGGCTACCTGTGATTGGCTTGAAATCATGTAACCGAGCATGGCCAACCTGTGCCCGGCTTATGATTGGTGTTGATCCTTGTGTTAACGATGTTCCAACCCCTATTGATCTGTATAAAGGTAAGAATTTTTGTCTATGTCTTTGTCTTCTTATTCTGTTAGAATCGTCCGGACTCCCTCAGGAGTCTGAATCGAAGCGACAGACTATGTCCTGCTATTAAAGTTGTGTTGAACTTTAAAGGTGTATTCGACTCAGTGTTTGCTGAACCAGACTGAGGGGACAAAAAAAGAATCCAGTTCATCATTTGGTTGCCCATACGGGGACCTCAACAGTCGTTCACCGAGAGTTCGCGGAGTAAGAGGCGGATTTGTCTTGTACACGGAGGAAGGAGAGAGCGCGCCCGATGCGAGTAAAACTTTCTTTACTATATCGGCTTTCCTGAATCTGTTAAGTCTGACGACGAATCGTCCAATCGCTAACACTCGTGTGGCGTCCTTATGAGATTCAGGTCAGTCTGGCGAATACACAGAGATAGCAGGAAGAGGTCAGTGGTCGAATATCACTGAGGGTCAGTACATGTACTGAGGGAATAACTTGTAAGCGGTAGGTCAGTGATCGAACTGTCACTGAGGGTCAGTGATCAAAATTATCACTGAGAGTTAAAGTTCGAGTTCTTGGTAATTGGATATAAACCGGAACTTCGGGTCAGTGATCAAAATTATCACTGAGAGTTAGAGTTCGAATTCTTGGTAATTGGATATAAACCGGAACCTCGAGTCAGTGATTAAAAATCGCTGAGGATTAGGGTTCGAATTCCTGGTGATTGGGTATAAACAGGAACTTCGACTCCCTGGTGGTTGGGTATGAACGGGAACTGATTGCTTGTGCTGATCGACTACAGAAGGAAGTGCCTGTCTCAAACGTGCAGCCTTAGACCGGTTGTTAAGAGGGGAGATCCCCCACGCGAAGGTCAGGACCCTGAAGTGGGCGTAGAGACCAAAGGCACTTAGGATTGTGAGGCACATGGAGTCAGGTCCATCGTTGAATTCTGTTCGAATACGGTTGTATTAACTAGTTGACTAAGAGTAAAGGAAAACGGGACATAGAATGGGTAATTGTCTGGATGCCACTGCAGAACCGCGTAGTGCCTTACAGACTTTGTGTGAAAAATATCCGGACAAGGCAAAACAATTTAGACAATTGTCAGGCGGGTTGAATAAAAAATTGGGGCATGATCAATGGCCATTGGGAGGAACTAAAGACCTGGATATTGCCATGAAAGCACAGGAATTAATTTGGAAAAGTAATAGAGGCAAACCAGCCAAAGGGTTAATTGCTTTATGGAGACAGTACTGTCAAGAAATAAAAGAAGCTTCGTTATTAGCAAGTTGGCAGGATAACGCGTTGAAGTTAGGGATAGGACTCACTGAAGGAGGGGTGGTCAAGTCCGTAGAGGTCCTAAAAGGAGAATGTGCTCATGAAAAGAGCTCTAAAAAGAGGTCTGAAAAGACCTTGGGCGAGTCTAAAGCAGTTGATGAAAGTGGAGTACGTAATCCAATGATTGGCCTTGTCTTGGCTGAGGGGGACGAGGATGAATTGGATGAGTGGAATTGTAGGTCCCGTGTAGCTCCCCAGGGTCCTAGTGCCCCTCCTGAGTACAGTAATATCTATTCTTCAGGGCCGACGGGACCGACTGTTCAAACCCCTGTGATAATGCCTCAAATTGTCTCCCCGGTTGCCTCCCGTACCAGAAGTAAAACTAGGGAATTATTGGCTCCAATATTTAAATTCTCAGCCAGCCCACTTAGTTTAAGACAGCAGAGAGATCAGAGACTGGACAGTCAGAAACTTAGAGACGCAGACAGTGGAGAGTCAGGAGACGACTTGCCATCACTAAACTTAGAACGTACTACTGAGACACTAGCTAGGTATGAGCCGACCCCTCGTCAGTTACCAATGAGGCCGATGCCTAATCCCGCTTTTGATCCAAACCCAGCCAACGCTGGAGTAGCCGGCAACTCCCGAACGATAGATGTGTACTGTCCATGGAAACCCAACGAGATAATGGCCATTCTAACCGGGGTGCCGGATAGGAGAAAGTCCTTAAGACTACCGTTTCCGTCTATAATGCAGAATCAAGGGACTTATGGTCGCTAATACAGCAAGTTTTAACCCATGCTGAACATACCAAATCCCTGGACCAATTGAATGTCCGGACTCATGTCACATTGGTAGCACAGATACCAAACAATGATGTTAAGCGCCAGGAGCGTCTTTTGGGTGCCCTTAGTGCTACTCTACGAAAACCAATTGACATAACTAAGATCTTAGACACCAGGCCTAAAAAGGGCGAGGGAGCAGACGAATATTTGGAAAGATTCTCGGAAGTATACCAGAATCAATCAGGAGACACAGCGTACCGTGAGGGAAGAGACTCACCACAGTACTGCGGTATGCTACTGAACTGCCTACCGATTCAGGTTGCTCAAGCAATTAGGACTAATAATATGGACTGGTCAGAGAATAGTTCCAGCCAGATGAATAGGGCAGTGAAATACTACTGGACGGATAATAAGCATCAGGAAGGTCAGGCCCAGGTTCGAGTTAAAACTAAGTATGTGGTGAAAAAGGAAGGGCCGAAACGCACCTCAGACAGAACAGGATATCAGCTGGAGCCTCAGTGTTGTGTTCCAGGATGGGTTGACGGAGAAGGGTATGGGTACGATACACACCCTAACGGGACCAACCGCCCCTAGTTATGGCCCACCCTACGTTCCTCCGAGACGTAATTTTGAAAGGAGAAGAAGAGGAGGGAGACAAACAGGGTCAGATGCCTGTTTCAATTGTGGTCAGCAAGGCCACTGGAGCAAGGAATGTCCCTCCCGTAGACAGGGAAGAGGGGGCCATATGCAAGGGCAGCGAAGAGGAGGTTGGCAAGGGAATCGAGGACGAGGAAGATATACGGACTTTTCCCAAAATAATCCGTTCCCCCAGTATTGACTAGCTAACCTTGTGGTAAACGGGATCCAGTCAGAGCAGGAGCCCGTTCTGTCACTGATGATTAAAGGAAACCCACATATATTCTTGGTAGACACCGGAGCAACCATGTCATCTGTCCGATGGGAGCTCAATCTCCCTGAGTCCGGGGAAAAACAGAGTCTGTCTGGTTTTCAGGGACAAGTGAGCCAATACCCGATATCTGAACCAGTGGAAGTACAATTTGGAAATGAGTCAGTAAAACACCAATTTGTAATTACAAGTGGACTAGACTGTAACCTCATGGCTAGAGACTTGCTATGTGCATTCCGCCTGAGCATTGAGTGCGGGGGACGAAGGACTGACTGTGAAACCATGGGCCCCCAAAATGCAGTGTTATGTTTCCATCACCCCACAATGGTGGTCTCTAGACTTCGAAGATGAGGGTTCCCTTCATGTAACCTTGGCCTACGATATGAGTGGGAAAAATAAGGAATTGGAGGACTTTTACCGAAGCTATATAGGAACGGAATGGGAGGTTATCCGTCGGGCTATAGTTACAGGACCAGAAGGGAGAGCAGAGTATGTTGAGATCCCCTCAGAGTTGTGGAAGGAAGCACCTACTACAGGTTACATCACTCGGGGTGCTGCGAAAACAATGGGATGGGATCCAGGATACTTTGAAATAAAGGGAGTCCCACATATTACCCGGGAGGTGAATTACCCGTACCATGCGAAAGATTTAGGACCCATGATAAAACAGACAGTTGAACAAGCTGATCCAAATAATCGACAGACACCAAGGGTTAACAGGGCACAATTGCGCCACCATGTGGGCAATGAAAAACCAGAATATGTTAATCCGCAAGTGTGGGCAGAGGATCCCACACAGGTAGGATGCATTAAAATGATTCCTATTCATATTGCCCTACAGGAGGATGTTGTATTACCCTCTATTCGACAATATCCACTAAAGCAACAGGCGATACCAAGCATTGACAAACTGATCGCTGGGTTGTTAAAGCAAGGGATCTTGATCAAATGTCAATCCCCGTGTAACACGCCCATACTTGCAGTTCCGAAACCAGGCAAGCTAAACCAGTACAGATTAGTACAGGATTTGCGATCAATCAATGCCATTGTACAGCCGCTGCACGCGCTAGTGCCCAATCCAGCTCATATTCTGGCTCAAGTTCCTGCAACAGCCAAAGTCTTTGCAGTAGTCGATCTCCAACACGCCTTTTTCGCCTTACCGTTAGACCCATCAAGCCAGTATCTTTTTGCCTTCACTTACAAGGGACAGTAGTATACGTGGACACGACTGCCACAAGGCTTCGTTAACTCCCCAACATTATTTTCTAGATGCTTACAGGAACAGTTACAGACATTGACTTTAAAACAAGGGTCTGCTCTAGTCGAGTATGTGGATGATCTGTTGATAGCCAGCCCTGATGAGCAGAGTAATCGAAAAGACACTGCCCAACTGCTAAATCACTTATCCTCGCTAGGGTACATAGTATCCCAATCGAAAGTATTAGTGGGCCAACAGAGGGTTAAGTTTCTTGGAGTCATGATCTCAGCAACCGAGCGAAGCTTAGAAAGAAGCAGGATTGAACCAATCTGTCAATTCCCTGTACCTCGCACTGCAAAGGAGGTACGTCAGTGGATGGGAATGGTAAACTATTGCAGACAGTGGATCCCTAACATTGCCTTGGACACTAAATTATTAATGCCATACACCAGCATAGAGGGCGAATTTCAACTAGATTCTGACGCCTTCGGAGCATTTGAGAGATTAAAGGAAGCTTTGTCACAAGCACCCGCATTGGGGAGACCCTTGTATGACAGACCATTTCAGTTGTACTGTACTATCCTCGCTGATTGCTCGACTGCTGTTTTGACTCAAAAACATGGCGACAAGCATAGACCAGTGGCGTACTATTCTTCGAAGTTAGATCCGGTAGCGCTAGGACATCCAGTTTGTACTCAGATTTTAACGGCCATTTACAATAGCCTACAGTCAGCTGCTAATCTGACTTTACAACAGGACATCACTGTATACAGTTCACACTCGGTAACTGCATTATTAGGACAGCTGCAGACTCAACATCTTACCATGGCTCGACAGAATAAGTATGAGATATATCTGCTGAATAATCCTAAACTGCGATTTAAACATTGTACTACTATCAACCCAGCATGTTTTCTCACAGAGCCACCCATGGAACAGACTGATCCAGGACATGATTGTTTATCTTTAATTAAAGAAGACACTTCTGTCAGAGACGATCTATCTGATGTCCCAATAAAGGATCCAGACATAACTATGTACGTAGATGGGAGTGCCTCTATTGGTTCCTTTGGAGAGAAACTTTCTGGATATGCAATAGTGGACCAGGACGGTAAAACTGTTGAATCTGCTGCTTTTGAGTTTCCATATTCTGCCCAGCAAGCGGAGCTGTTTGCACTGATAAGAGCTTGTGTCCTCGGGAAAGACCAAAGGGTTAATGTGTATACAGATTCGAGATACGCTTTCGGGGTAGTTCACGATTTTGGACAGTTATGGAAAAACAGAGGGTTTCTGACTTCTGTAGGTACGCAGATTTCCCATCAGAAGTTAGTCTCAGATTTGTTACAAGCCCTTATGCTACCAAGACAGATCTCAGTTATAAAATGCCCCGCCCACACGACAAGACAGACCCCAGTAGATATAGGGAATAGATATGCTGATCAGGAAGCTAAGGAAGCGTCCCAGACACAGAGGGTGGTTGTCCCTAGAATGATGAGTCAGACTAAAAGCTCAAACAAAAGCAAGTCTCCCTCTGAAAAGCCAATGCCAACCATCCAAGACGTCATTAAATTACAGGAGGACGCTCCTGACTGTGATAAACAATTGTGGAAACAACTTGGTTGTACTTATGACTGTGTATCTAAATTATGGGTTACCCCTGTGGGGCAGACCTGTATGTCAGATAAATTAGCAGTATGGGTTATTGAATGTGTACACTTTGCAACTCATTGTGGTGCCAAAGCTGTTAGTGATACGCTGCTGGCCACTTGGTGGCATCCTAGGTTGCAAGCCCTAGCCCAGAGCATTAGCAGTCGCTGTCTCATTTGTCAACAATACAACCCTGGGAAGGGAGTGCCTTGCGAATGGGGAAAGACCTCTTTGCCGGAAGGTCCCTTTGAGACCCTCCAGATGGACTACATTGAGTTGGAAAGATGTCAGGGTTATAAATATGTTTTAGTTATTGTTGATGTATTTAGTAAATGGATAGAGGCCTATCCGACAACGTATAACAAAGCCTCCACTGTTGTTAAAGTTCTGATGAAAGAGATCATCCCTAGATACGGAATCCCAAATCAATTGAGTTCAGATAACGGCCCTCATTTTGTGGGTCAGGTGAACAAGGAATTCTGCACCCAAATGGGCATCAAACAACAGTTACACTGTGCCTACAGGCCACAGGCCGCTGGGTTGGTCGAACGAGCTAATCAGACTTTGAAAAATAAACTGGCTAAACTGCAGGCAGAGACTGGTACTACTTGGCTTAAACTTCTTCCTCTCGCCTTATTTCAGGTACGTACTACTCCGGCTGGGGTAGCACGGTTAAGTCCTGCTGAAATTATATACGGGAGACCCCTCAAGACCCCGTGGAATCAAAACGTTCCGAAAACTGTCCACTTTCACCACATGACACCAGAAATGACCAATTACATTTTGTCATTAACTAAGGCATTGAGAAGCCTCCACTCTCGGGTACGAGCTGCCTACGTCGAACTTCCTCCTATAGCCAGTCCATCTAAAATCGAACCGGGAACGTACGTGTTAATCAGGAATTGGACAAGGAAAGGACTGGAACCTCGTTGGGAGGGGCCCTATCAGGTTCTACTCACCACCCCTACCGCTGAGTAGGTAGAGGGGAAGAGTGCCTGGGTTCACCTCCACCACTGTAAAACTATCAGTCCCACGTCTCAAATTTAAAATGCTAACTTCTCTTTTCTTCTAAGAAATCTTCCCTATACAGGTATCGTGACCAGCTATGAAAGTCTTCCCTTGGATCTTCTGCCTTGAACTCTTGCTGACCCTGGGAGTAACCAAAGAGAGAACATGTCGACGGGACCAGCCTAAGCGCATACACCACCTATGCAAAGGAGACGTACTTCGATGCAACGATAATGACCCAGACGGATTCGGAAGGTGGAACATCACCCGGATAGACGGATGTGCCGGGCTCCTGAGGCAGCCCCACCGCTCGATAGAGTTAGGAATATCGCATGGAGGAATACCTTGTTATTGGACTGAGTGCAAATATGATTATGTTTGTAAACGTGAAGGGGAAAAGACCCCTGAGCTGTGTCAACAAGAGAGAGATACACAGAGGTACGATCGGTACCTGAGATTTAACCAAGGGAGAAAGCGTAATGGGTTAGCCCCCATAGAGATTTTTAACTATCTAAGATTAGAGGGTTCTCTGCCACAGAGATATAAGAGAGATCTCCAACTCCAAAAGCGTGAACTGCACGTTAACACCTTCCTGTACATGAGTTATGTGTATGCCAAACGGCAGGGTATCTCTAGCTGTTGGGTGTGTTCCCACATTCCTATCCATTCCAAGGGAGGTATCCCTTTAAAGCCGATTCCCTTTACGTCCCATGAATCCGCGGAATGGGTCATAAGATGAAACAATTCGGGAAATACGATAGGAACCCCGGAAACAATAGAATGGGCATCAGCAGGGTATCGTCTTAATGAGTTTAGAGGATGGTACCAGCCTAATTACAATCGAGCCCATAAGCCCCCGTTCCTGCTCTTGACCAACACGTCTAGACCAAACGGGACGGTATGTTGGAATAAGAATGCCCCAAATAATGGCCCTTTTATGGGACATAGTGATTGCAGCACCACCCACTATTGGCTACCGCCCATAGTCAACCTGACTACCCAGGGCATGTTCCAGGGCCAGTGGGCCCCAACGCTTAATAAAACCAGTGGGTTGCCGTGTAATCACCCTGACTCTCAGCCTTTTATATATATGGCTAAAGAGGGAAATTTAACTGCATATAATGGTACGTATTTCATATGCGGCCATAAGGCATACCCATGGTTGCCTCAGAACTGGATCGGGTCCTGTTATTTAGGATATGTAGTACCATATGTTCATCACATGCCTTCCCTAGCGGATCATCACCAGTATAGGCCTAAAAGGGCAATTACAGAAACGGAGCGATATTTCGCTATTTTGTTCCCCGGGTATGGGGTAGCCAAGACAATCAAGGAAATTCGGCAGGTGGCTTCGGTATTCGAAGAAGTAGCCAATGACACCGCAGTAACACTGAAGGATATTAATGCAGAAATGATAGCCATTCGGACAATGGCCTTGCAGAATCGCATGGCTCCAGACTACCTGTTAGCCGCAAAAGGGGGAACATGTGCACTGATTGGATCAGAATGCTGCACCGATATACCAGATAACTCGGAAAATATAACTAATCTGGCTGAGCATATACAGAAAGCCGTACCGAAACTACACCAAACCCCAGGAGAAGGTTGGTTAGAATGGCTTCTCAGTGGCTCATGGGGATCGTATTTGATGCACGGATTAGTTATTCTAATTGTAGCAATACTTACTTTTAGCCTGATTGTTGCTTGCGTCAAAATCTGCTGTAAGGTAGCAATGGAACAAATTCGAGTCTGAGACTCTGCTCAGGCAGAACTGATGAGTGAACAAGGGTTGGTTATCATGAAATGATAAAAGGGGGAAATGAGAATCCCTGTGTGGTCAGTGTCCAGTAAAGTATTAAAATGCCTACGTGGCAAATGAGCAGAATGCAAAATGGTTAGGAAAGGGTTAATAAGTTGGTAGCTGAGGTTGGTACAGGGGGCCCCACTGCTAGGCCATATAGAATCATAGAATCATAGAAGTTACAACATGGAAACAGGCCCTTCGGCCCAACATGTCCATGTCGCCCAGTTTATACCACTAAGCTAGTCCCAATTTCCTGCACTTGGCCCATATCCCTCCATACCCATCTTACCCATGTAACTGTCCAAATGCTTTTCAAAAGACAAAATTGTACCCGCCTCTACTACTGCCTCTGGCAGCTCGTTCCAGACACTCACCACCCTTTGAGTGAAAAAATTGCCCCTCTGGACCCTTTTGTATCTCTCCCCTCTCACCTTAAATCTATGCCCCCTCGTTATAGACTCCCCGACCTTTGGGAAAAGATTTTGACTATCGACCTTATCTATGCCCCTCATTATTTTATAGACTTCTATAAGATCACCCCTTAACCTCCTACTCTCCAGGGAAAAAAGTCCCAGTCTGTCTAACCTCTCCCTGTAAGTCAAACCATCAAGTCCCGGTAGCATCCTAGTAAATCTTTTCTGCACTCTTTCTAGTTTAATAATATCCTTTCTATAATAGGGTGACCAGAACTGTACACAGTATTCCAAGTGTGGCCTCACCAATGCCCTGTACAACTTCAACAAGACATCCCAACTCCTGCACTCAATGTTCTGACCAATGAAACCAAGCATGCCGAATGCCTTCTTCACCACCCTATCCACCTGTGACTCCACTTTCAAGGAGCTATGAACCTGTACTCCTCGATCTCTTTGTTCTATAACTCTCCCCAACGCCCTACCATTAACGGAGTAGGTCCTGGCCCGATTCGATCTACCAAAATGCATCACCTCACATTTATCTAAATTAAACTCCATCTGCCATTCATCGGCCCACTGGCCCAATTGATCAAGATCCCGTTGCAATCCCAGATAACCTTCTTCACTGTCCACAATGCCACCAATCTTGGTGTCATCTGCAAACTTACTAACCATGCCTCCTAAATTCTCATCCAAATCATTAATATAAATAACAAATAACAGCGGACCCAGCACCGATCCCTGAGGAACACCGCTGGACACAGGCATCCAGTTTGAAAAACAACCCTCTACAACCACCCTCTGTCTTCTGTCGTCAAGCCAATTTTGTATCCAATTGGCTACCTCACCATGGATCCCATGAGATTTAACCTTATGTAACAACCAACCATGCGGTACCTTGTCAAATGCTTTGCTGAAGTCCATGTAGACCACGTCTACTGCACAGCCCTCATCTATCTTCTTGGTTACCCCTTCAAAAAACTCAATCAAATTCGTGAGACATGATTTTCCTCTCACAAAACCATGCTGACTGTTTGCGTAGTCAGCAGGCCTGCATTGTCTTATCAATGTAGAAGTCGTTGATGTGATTCAGGGTCTGGTCTGAGTGTCTCCATGTTGCGAGCTAATCAAGATTGGGAACAGCTTAGCAAGACCAAAAGGGACATTCCTAGTGAGAAGAAAAGGATGCATCCATCAGTGTCTGTCACTGCGGCATGATCAGGCCATGGGCTACCTGTGATTGGCTTGAAATCATGTAACCGAGCATGGCCAACCTGTGCCCGGCTTATGATTGGTGTTGATCCTTGTGTTAACGATGTTCCAACCCCTATTGATCTGTATAAAGGTAAGAATTTTTGTCTATGTCTTTGTCTTCTTATTCTGTTAGAATCGTCCGGACTCCCTCAGGAGTCTGAATCGAAGCGACAGACTATGTCCTGCTATTAAAGTTGTGTTGAACTTTAAAGGTGTATTCGACTCAGTGTTTGCTGAACCAGACTGAGGGGACAAAAAAAGAATCCAGTTCATCACCGGGTTCGGTACAGAGTGAAGTTCCCTCGACACTGTCCCATCAACACTCCCACGGCAGGTACAAGGTTAGATACAGAGTAAAGCTCCCTCTGCACAGTCCAATCAAACACTCCCAGGGCAGCTACAGGGTTAGATGTGGAGTAAAGCTCCCTCTACACTGTCCCATCAAACACTCCCAGGGCAGGTACAGGGCGAGATACAGGGAAAAGGTCCCTCTATACTGTTCCATCAAACACTCCCAAGGCAGGTACAGGGTGAGATACAGAGTAAAGCTCCCTCCACACTGTCCCATCAAACACTCCCAGGGCAGGTACAGGGTTAGATACAGAATAAAGTTCCCTCTAACTTGTACCATCAAACACTCCCAGGGCAGGTACAGGGTTGGATACAGAGTAAAGCTCCCTCTACACTGTCCCATCAAACACTCCCAGGGCAGGTACAGGGTTAGATACAGAGAAAAGCTCCCTCCACACGGTCCCATCAAACACTCCCAGGGTCAGGTACAGGGTTAGATACAGGGAAAAGCTCCCTCTAGACTGTCCCATCAAACACTCCCAGGGCAGGTACAGGGTTAGATACAGAGTAAAGCTCCCTCTACACTGTCCCATCAAACACTCCCAGGGCAGGTACAGGGTTAGATACAGAGTAAAGCTCCCTCTACACTGTCCCATCAAACACTCCCAGGGCAGGTACAGGGTTAGATACAGAGAAAAGCTCCCTCCACACGGTCCCATCAAACACTCCCAGGGCAGGTACAGGGCTAGATACAGGGAAAAGCTCACTCTAGACTGTCCCATCAAACACTCCCAAGGCAGGTACAGAGTTAGATACAGAGTAAAGCTCCCTCTACACTGTCCCATCAAACACTCCCAGGGCAGGGACAGGGTTAGATACAGAGTAAAGCTCCCTCTACACTGTCCCATCAAACACTCCCAGGGCAGGGACAGGGTTAGATACAGAGTAAAGCTCCCTCTACACTGTCCCATCAAACACTCCCAGGGGCAGGTGCAGGGTTAGATACAGAGTAAAGCTCCCTCTACACTGTCCCGTCAAACACTCCCAGGGCAGGTACAGGGTTAGATACAGAGTAAAGCTCCCTCTACACTGTCCCATCAAACACTCCCAGGGCAGGTACAGGGTTAGATACAGAGTAAAGCTCCCTCTACACTGTCCCATCAAACACTCCCAGGGCAGGTACAGGGTTAGATACAGAGAAAAGCTCCCTCCACACGGTCCCATCAAACACTCCCAGGGCAGGTACAGGGCTAGATACAGGGAAAAGCTCACTCTAGACTGTCCCATCAAACACTCCCAAGGCAGGTACAGAGTTAGATACAGAGTAAAGCTCCCTCTACACTGTCCCATCAAACACTCCCAGGGCAGGGACAGGGTTAGATACAGAGTAAAGCTCCCTCTACACTGTCCCATCAAACACTCCCAGGGCAGGGACAGGGTTAGATACAGAGTAAAGCTCCCTCTACACTGTCCCATCAAACACTCCCAGGGGCAGGTGCAGGGTTAGATACAGAGTAAAGCTCCCTCTACACTGTCCCGTCAAACACTCCCAGGGCAGGTACAGGGTTAGATACAGAGAAAAGCTCCCTCTACACGGTCCCATCAAACACTCCCAGGGCAGGTACAGGGTTAGATACAGAGTAAAGCTCCCTCTACACTGTCCCATCAAACACTCCCAAGGCAGGTACAGGGTTAGATACAGAGTAAAGCTCCCTCTACACTGTCCCATCAAACACTCCCAGGGCAGGTACAGGGTTAGATACAGAGTAAAGCTCCCTCTACACTGTCCCATCAAACACTCCCAGGGCAGGTACAGGGTTAGATACAGAGTAAAGCTCCCTCTACACTGTCCCATCAAACACTCCCAGGGCAGGGACAGGGTTAGATACAGAGTAAAGCTCTCTTTTCCCTGTCCCATCAAACACTCCAAGGGCACGTACAGGGATACATAAAGAGAAAAGTTCCCTCCACACTGTCCAATCAAACACTCCCAGGGGAGGTACAGGGTTAGATACAGAGAAAAGCTCCCTCTACACGGTCCCATCAAACACTCCCAGGGCAGGTACAGGGTTAGATACAGAGTAAAGCTCCCTCTACACTGTCCCATCAAACACTCCCAAGGCAGGTACAGGGTTAGATACAGAGTAAAGCTCCCTCTACACTGTCCCATCAAACACTCCCAGGGCAGGTACAGGGTTAGATACAGAGTAAAGCTCCCTCTACACTGTCCCATCAAACACTCCCAGGGCAGGTACAGGGTTAGATACAGAGTAAAGCTCCCTCTACACTGTCCCATCAAACACTCCCAGGGCAGGGACAGGGTTAGATACAGAGTAAAGCTCTCTTTTCCCTGTCCCATCAAACACTCCAAGGGCACGTACAGGGATACATAAAGAGAAAAGTTCCCTCCACACTGTCCAATCAAACACTCCCAGGGGAGGTACAGGGTTGGATACAGAGTAACGCTCCCTCTACACTGTCCCATCAAACACTCCAAGGGCCGGTTCAGGGTTAGATACAGAGTAAAGCTCCCACTACACTGTCCCATCAAACACTCCCAGGGCAGCTACAGGGTTAGATACAGAGTAAAGCTCCCTCTGCACTGTCCCATTCAACACTCCCAGGGCAGCTACAGGGTTAGATGCAGAGTAAAGCTCCCTCTACACTGTCCCGTCAAACACTCCCAGGGCAGCTACAGGGTTAGATACAGAGTAAAGCTCCCTCTACACTGTCCCATCAAACACTCCCAGGATAGGTACAAGGTTAGATACTCAGCAAAGCTCCCTCTACATTGTCCCATCAAACACTCCAAGGGTCGGTACGGGGTTCGATACAGAGTAAAGCTCCCTCTACACTGTCCCATCAAACACTCCCAGGGCAGCTACAGGGTTAGATACAGAGTAAAGCTACCTCTACACTGTCCCATCAAACACCCCCAGGGCAGCGACTGGGTTAGATAGAGAGTAAAGCTCCCTCTACACTGTCCCATCAAACACTCCCAGGGCAGGTACAAGGTGAGATACAGAGTAAAGCTCCCTCTGCACTGTCCCATCCAACACTCCCAGGGCAGGTACAGGGTTAGACACAGAGTAAAGCTCCCTCTACACTATCCCATCAACCGCTCCCATGGCCAGTACAGAGATAGATACTGAGTGAAGCTCCCTCTGCACTGTCCCATCAAACACTCCAAGGGTCGGTACAGGGTTAGATACAGAGTAAAGCTCCCTCTGCACTGTCCCATCCAACACTCCCAGGGCAGCTACAGGGTTAGATACAGAGTAAAGCTCCCTCTGCACTGTCCCATCCAACTCTCCCAGGGCAGCTACAGGGTTAGATACAGAGTAAAGCTCCCTCTACACTGTCCCATCAAACACTCCCAGGATAGGTACAAGGTTAGATACTAAGCAAAGCTCCCTCTGCACTGTCCCATCCAACACTCCCAGGGCAGCTACAGGGTTAGATACAGAGTAAAGCTCCCACTGCCCTGTCCCATCAAAACTCCCAAGGCAGGTAGAAGACTAGATACAGAGAAAAGCTCCCTTTCCACTGTTCCATTAAACTTATAGGGAGAGGTTGGATTGACTGAGACTTTTTTCCCTGGAGAGTCGGAGGTTTAGGGGTGATCTTATAGTGGTCTATAAAACAATGAGGGGCATAGATAAGGTAGATAGTCAAAATCTTTTCCCAAAGGTAGGGGAGTCTTTAACGAGGGGGCATAGATTTAAGGTGAGAGGGGAGAGATACAAAAGGGTCCAGAGGGGTAATTTTTTCACTCAAAGGGTGGTGAGTGTCTAGAACGAGCTGCCAGAGGCAGTAGTGGAGGCGGGTACAATTTTGTCTTTTAAAAAGCATTTGGACAGTTACATGGGTAAGATGGGTGGAGAGGGATATGGGCCAAGTGCAGGCAATTGGGACTAGCTTAGTGGTATAAACTGGGCGACATGGACATGTTGGGCCGAAGGGCCTGTTTCCCTGTTGTAAACCTCTATGATTCGATGATTCTATGATTCTAATCTCATGTCAGGTACAGGGCTAGATACAGAGAAAAGCTCCCTCTACACTGTTCCATCAAACACTCCCAGGGCAGGTAAATGGTTAGATACAGAGTAAAGCTCCCTCAACACTGTCCAATCAAACACTCCCAGGGCAGGTACAGGTTTAGATCCTCAGTAAAGCTCCTTTTACACTGTCCCATTAACCACTCCCGGGGCCGGTACAGAGATAGATACTGAGTGAAGCTCCGTCTACACTGTCACATCAATCACTCCCAGGGCAGGTACAGGGTTAGATACAGAGTAAAGCTCCCTCTACACTGTCACATCAATCACTCCCAGGGCAGGTACAGGGTTAGGTACAGAGTAAAGCTCCCTCTGCACTGTCCCATCAAACACTCCCTGGATAGGTACTAGGTTAGATACCAAGCAAAGCTCCCTCCACCTTGTCCCATCAAACACCCCCAGGGCAGGTACAGGGTTAGATGCAGAGTAAAGCTCCCTCTACACTGTCCCGTCAAACACTCCCAGGGCAGGTACAGGGTTAGATACAGAGTAAAGCTAACTCTACACGCTCCCATCAAAAACTCCCAGGGCAGGTACAGGGTTACATACAGAGTAAAGCTCCCTCTGCACTGTCCCATCAAACATTCCCAGAGTAGGTACAGGGTTAGATGCAGAGTAAAACTCCCTCTACACTGTCCCATCTAACACCCCCAGGGCGGGTACAGCAGGGGTTAGGTGCTGAGTAAAGCTCCCTCTACACTGTGCCCTCAAACACTCCCAGGGCAGGTCCAGGGATAGATACTGAGTAAAGCTCCGTCTACACTGTCCCATCGAACACTCCCAGGGCAGGTACAGCACGGTTTAGATCCAGAGTAAAGCTCCCTCTACACTGTCCTGTCAAACACTCCCAGGGCAGGTACAGGGTTAGATACAGAGTAAAGCTCCCTCTACACTGTCCCATCACACACTCCCAGAGCAGGTACAGGGTTAGATACAGAGTAAAGCTCCCTCTACACTGTCCTATCAAACACTCCCAGGGCATGTACAGGGTTATTTCCAGAGTAAAGCTCCCTCTACACTGTCACATTAAAAACTCCAAGGGCCGGTCGGTGCAAGCTTATATACTGAGTAAAGCTCCCTCTACACTGTTCCATCAAACACTCCCAGGGCAGGTCCAGGGTTTGATACAGAGCAAAGCTCCATCTACACTGTCCCATCAAAAACTTCCAGGGCAGGTGCAGCACAGTTCAGATCCAGAGTAAAGCTCCCTCTACACTGTCCCATCAAACACTCCCAGGGCAGGTACAGAGTTAGATCCAGAGTAAAGCTCCGTCTACAGTGTCCAATCAAACACTCCCAGGGCAGGTGCAGGGTTCGATGCAGAGATAGAGCGAGAGATACAGAGCGAGAGATACAGAGAGAGAGATACAGAGAGAGAGATACAGAGAGAGAGATACAGAGAGAGAGATACAGAGAGAGAGCTAAAGAGAGAGAGAGAGAGAGAGAAACAGAGAAAAAGAGATACACAGAGATGCACACAGAGAGAGAGATACAGAGAGAGAGACAAAAAGACAGAGACACAGAGACAGAGAGATACATAGAGAGAGAGATAGAGAGAGAGAGAGAGAGAGAGACACACACATGGACACAGAGAGAGATGCAGAGAGAGAGAGTTGCAGAGAGAGAGACAGAGAAAGAGAGAGAGAAACGGAAAGAGAGAGAGAGTCACAGAGTGGAAGACACACACAGAGAGATACACAGAGAGAGAGAGATACACAGAGAGAGAAAAAGGGAGCGAGACATATAAAGAGAGAGAGATAGTGAGATACATAGAGAGAGAGAGATATGCAGGGAGAGAGATACATCGAGAAAAGCTAGCGTAAAATTTGGGCTGTTGGGTTAAAGGCAACGATGAAGTGACTATTGGGTACACGGCGGTGGTCTTTACCCTAAAACCACACTGAAATGCGCTTTGTGTAGATTAGACTAACCCTAATTAAAAGCTTTAATACAACGCTTGACTACTAACAAAATGGACACTATTAAACAAAATGGATTCTGTGACTATGGGAAAGACAGTTAAAAGTGTTGAGTTTGTACATTCCAAAACTGGCTTACAGTCTGGGAATACAAAAGACATTTCACAACGAACTGATAAAACTATAGAACCAGACTGCTTGAAACAAAGGCATACTGTCTCAAGGTGATAACAGTTGTTTTAATTTGATTGGTTGATATGTAAGCAGTCCGTTGTTGCCATGCGGGCTTAATTGGTTAATGTGTGTAATCAAGATTAATGATGTAAAAGCTACTGAAAATCTGTATTTCAAAGGTATAAAAAAGCATGACAACCATTTTAAAGTTGAGAAAATTGACTGCGTGCACTGCGGAGTGTCCAGCGGTTCTCCCAAAGCTTTGTCCAATAAACTGCATGTTGAATCTTTAAGTCTGACTCCGAGTGGTGATTTTTTCCCACAACAAGAAAGATACATCGAGAGAAATAGTGAGAGAGAGAGTTACACAGAGAGATACAGAGAGAGAGAGAAACAGAGAGAGAGAGAGTTACACAGAGAGATACACAGAGAGAGATACAGAGAGAGAGAGACACATAGGAACATAGGAACAGGAGTAGGCCATTCAGCCCCTCGTGCCTGCTCCGCCATTTGAAAAGATCATGGCTGATCTGTGATCTAACTCCATATACCTGCCTTTGGCCCATATCCCTTAATACCTTTGGTTGCCAAAAAGCTATCTATCTCAGATTTAAATTTAGCAATTGAGCTAGTATCAATTGCCGTTTGCGGAAGAGAGTTCCAAACTTCTACCCACCCTTTGTGTGTAGAAATGTTTTCTAATCTCGCTCCCGAAAGGTCTGGCTCTAATTTTTAGACTGTGCCCCCTACTCCTAAAATCCCCAACCAGCGGAAATAGTTTCTCTCTATCCACCCTATCTGTTCCCCTTAATATCTGATAAACTTCGATCAGATCACCCCTTAACCTTCGAAACTCCAGAGAATACAACCCCAATTTGTGTAATCTCTCCTCGTAACTTAACCCTTGAAGTCCGGGTATCATTCTAGTAAACCTACGCTGCACTCCCTCCAAGGCCAATATGTCCTTCCGAAGGTGCGGTGCCCAGAACTGCTCACAGTACTCCAGGTGCGGTCTCACCAGGGTTTTGTATCGCTGCAGCATAACTTCTGCCCCCTTGTACTCCAGTCCTCTCGATATAAAGGCCAGCGTTCCATTAGCCTTCTTGATTATTTTCTGCACCTGTTCATGACACTTCAATGATCGATGTACCTGAACCCCTAAGTCCCTTTGGACATCCACTGTTTTTAACTTTTTACCATTTAGAAAGTACCCTGTTCTATCCTTTTTTGATCCAAAGTGGATGACCTCACATTTGTCTACATTGAATTCCATTTGCCACAGTTTTGCCCATTCACCTAATCTATCAATATCGCTTTGTAATTTTATGTTTTCATCTACACTGCTTACAATGCCACCAATCTTTGTGTCATCGGAAAACTTAGATATGAGACTTTCTATGCCTTCATCTAAGTCGTTAATAAATACTGTGAATAATTGAGGCCCCAAGACAGATCCCTGCGGGACTCCACTAGTCACATCCTGCCAATGTGAGTACCTTCCCATTATCCCTACTCTCTGTCGCCTTTCGCTCAGCCAACTTCATAACCAAGTCCATACTTTTCCCTCGATTCCATGGGCTTCTATCTTAGCTAACAGTCTCTTATGTGGGACCTTATCAAATACCTTCTGGAAGTCCATATAAATAACATCCATTGACATTCCCCTGTTCACTACTTTAGTCACCTCTTCAAAAAATTCAATCAGGTTTGTCAGGCACGACCTACCTTTCACAAATCCATTCTGGCTCTCTCTGATTAACTGAAAATTCTCGAGCAGTTCAGTCACCCTATCCTTAATTATAGACTCCAGCATTTTCCCCACAACAGATGTTTGGCTAACTGGTCTATAATTCCCCGGTTTCCCTCCCTCTCCTTTCTTAAAAAGCGGAGTGACATGTGCAATTTTCCAATCTAGAGGGACAGTTCCTGAATCTAGAGAACTTTGAAAGATTATAGTTAGGGCATCCGCAATGTGCTCACCTACTTCCTTTAAAACCCTGGGATGGAAACCATCTGGTCCTGGGGATTTGTCACTCTTTAGTGCTATTATTTTCTTCATTACTGTTGCTTTACTTTATTTTATCGAGTCCCTGTCTCCGATTCAATATAAGTTTTCTTGGGATTTCCGGCATGCTATCCTCTTTTTCGACTGTAAATACTGACGCAAAGTAATTGTTCAACATGTCCGCCATTTCCCCATTGTCAATGACAATATCCCCACTTTCAGTTTTTAAGGGGCCAACACTGCTCCTGACCACCCTCTTTTTCCTAATATAACTACAAAAGTTCTTCATATTGGTTCTTACTATCTGTTTTGTGACCCTTTCTTGATCTTTGTACTTTGTCCTTATGTCTTCTCCTGTCCCTTACCTCTTTAGTTGTCCATGGCTGTTTTTTTTGGCAAGTAGAGTTCTTGCCCCTCAGGGGTATAAACCGATCCTATATCACGTTAAATGTTTCTTTAAACATTTCTCACTGATCATCAGTCGTTTTACCCATTAACAGATTTGCCCAGTTTACTGTGGACAGTCTCTGTCTCATCCCATTGAAGTCGGCCTTGCCCAAGTCTAGAATCTTAGCAGCTGATTCACTTTTTACCCTACATTGAACTCGATCATGTTATGATCACTATTGGATAGATGTTCACGCACAGTTAAGCCGTTAACTAAATCTGGTTCATTACTCATTACTAAATCTACGGGACGCAACCAACAGAGTACCCTTTGTCGTCCAGTACTTCCCCGGAGCGGAGAAACTACGCCATGTTCTCCGCAGCCTTCAACATGTCATCAATGAGGACAAACACCTCGCTATGGCCATCCCCACACCTCCACTACTCGCCTTTAAACAGCCACCCAACCTCCAACAGACCATCGTTCGCAGCAAATTACCTAGCTTTCAAGAGAACAGCGTCCACGACACCACACAACCCTGCCACGGTAACCTCTGCAAGACATGCCAGATCATCGACACAGATACCACCATCACACGAGAGGACACCACCCACCAGGTGCATGGTTCATACTCCTGTGACTCGGCCAACGTTGTCTACCTCATACGTTGCAGGAAAGGATGCCCCAGAGCATGGTACATTGGCGAGACCATGCAGACGCTGCGACAACGGATGAACGGACACCGCGCAACAATCGCCAAACAGGAGGGTTCCCTCCCAGTCGAGGAACACTTCAGCAGTCATGGACATTCATCCACCGACCTTCGGGTAAGCGTACTCCAAGGCGGCCTTCGAGACACAGGACAACGCAAAATCGTCGAGCAGAAATTGATAGCCAAGTTCCGCACGCATGAGGACGGCCTCAACCGGGATCTTGGGTTCATGTCACGCTACACGTTACCCCACCAGCGAACAAATGTTATCTGTTTTTAATATAATGGGTCATTTGCTGGCTTTCTCTGCCCTCCGGATGTTTCTGCCTCTCTCTGTTTTTTTTCCTGTTTGTTTTTTTGTTGAATGTGTATTCGGGGGTTCTGCAGGTGACACCTCTCTGTCTGAACACGGTGATTGCCTTGGCAACGGGCAGTTGCAGGGGCATTCTGTAAACACCATGTATTGTTCTATATGTATAAATGCGTAGGCTTCGAGGAGCTCCTGAACATTTACCTGAGGAAGGAGGAAGCCTCCGAAAGCTTGTGAATTTAAAATAAAATTGCTGGACTATAACTTGGTGTTGTAAAATTGTTTACAATTGTCAACCCCAGTCCATCACCGGCATCTCCACATCATTACTAAATCTAGTATGGCTTGCCCCCTTGTTGGCTCTAGGACTTTCCTTTGCCCTCACACATTTGTAGAAACAAAGAACTCCAAAAGATTTTGGAACAAATGAAACCGCACGCAGCGCAGTGAGAGATCGGAAATGGTCAGCCAAGGTGTGAGGAGCTCTTTCTGTAATGGGAGATATTTGCTGATGCAGTTCAAAGACTGTGCGATACAGCAGTGCTGGCAGGAAATGATTCAGGAAGAGAAGGTTGTTTATTGTAAAGGGGAAGTGAAGAAATATTTCAATCAGAGAATGGTGCAGGGCTATGGGTAAAGAGGGAGTGAGACAGAAAGAGGGGGAGAGGGAGAGAGAGTAAGAGGGACAAAGAGAAAGACAGCGAGTGAGGGGAGAGAGGGGGAGGGAGAGGGTGGGAGAGAGAGAGTGAGAGTGAGGGAGGGAGAGAGAGAGAGTCAGAGAGAGAGGGAGAGAGAGGAAGGGAGATACAGAAAGAGAGAGAGTCAGAGAGAGAGAGGGAATTGTTCCGATGTTTGATATTTGAGAGTGGGACCAGCTGGATTGCAGCGCGGACTTGATGGACTGAATGGCCACCTTCCGTGTTGTAACATTTCTATGATTCTATGAGGGATAGAAAGAGAAAATAGAGAGAGAGAGAAAGAGAAAGAGACAGAGACAGGCAGAGAGAGAGAGAGACAGAGAGAGAGACAGAGAGAGGGAGAGAAAGAGAGGGGAGAGAGAGTCAGAGAGAGAGGGAGAGGGATACAGAGAGACAGACAGACAGAGAAAGACAGAGAGAGAGGCAGAGAGAGACGGAGAGAGTGAGAGAGAGAGAGAGGACTAGATGATAGAGAGGCAGAGACAGCGAGAGAGAGAGAAAGAGGGACAGAGAGAGAGAGCGAGGGAGGGAGAGAGAGAGGGAGGAAGAGGGAGAGGAGGGAGAGAGAGAGGGAGACAGTCAGAGAGAGAGAGACAGAGAGAGGGAGGGATAGAGAGAGAGAGAGAGAGTCAGAGAGAGAGAGAGACAGAGACATAGAGAGAGAGTCAGAGAGGGAGAGAGAGGAAGAGAGAGACAGAAAGAGACAGAGAGAGTCAGAGAGAGAGAGGGAATTGTTCAGATGTTTGATATTTGGGAGTGGGACCAGCTGGATTGCTCTTCCATAAAGAAGCGCGGACTTGATGGGCTGAATGGCCACCTTCCGTGCTGTAACCTTTCTATGATTCCATGAGGGAGAGAAAGAGAAAATAGAGAGAGAGAGAAAGAGAAAGAGAAAGAGACAGAAAGAGAGTGAGACAGAGAGAGACAGAGACAGAGTCAGAGAGGGAGACAGAGAGAGAGCGACGGAGAGAGACAGAGAGGGGGAGTGAGAGAGAGAGAGAGACAGAGACAGAGAGAGAGAGGCAGAGAGAGGGAGGGGGACGGAGAGAGAACTAGAAGATGGAGAGAGAGAGGCAGAGACAGCGAGGGAGAGAGAGAGACGGAATTGTTGCGATGTTTGGCCTGGTAGAGACCCAGGGACCGACTACAATGGGCCGAATGGCCTTCGCAAACACTGGAAACGTTTAAGATGTTCTCACACTTCTCGCTGATCTTCACACACAATCGATTAAAAAAATATCTCTTACCCACACAGATGGCAAACAGGAACACACAGACAAGGCACCAGACCCGTCCCGCACACAACCGCCACATCTCTGGGTTTTATTCAACTGGGCAGAGCATTGGAGACTCTCGAAGAGGAGAAATGGAGGAACTGGAAGTGATTCTGTCTCGTCACAAATTGTGGTGAATAACGAGTGCTACAGACTGCATTCGAGTAGGGTAATCTCCACAACAACTACACACAGAGGGGGAGCATCAGAAACAGTGGGGGGAGCAGAGGGAATGGGACTGAGGGGAGAGATCTTTCAGAGAGAGAGGGGACACAGGGGGCGATGGGGTGAATGGGGAAAGGGGGAATGGGACTGAGGGGAGAGATCTTTCAGAGAGAGGGGGCACAGGGGGTGATGGGGTGAATGGGGAAAGGGGGAATGGGACTGAGGGGAGATATCTTTCAGAGAGAGAGAGGGCTACAGGGGGTGATGGGGGGAATGGGGAAAGGGGGAATGGGACTGAGCGGAGAGATCTTTCAGAGAGAGGGGCACAGGGGGCGATGGGGTGAAGGGAGAAAGGGGGAATGGGACTGAGGGGAGAGATCTTTCAGAGAGAGGGGCGCAGGGGGTGATGGGGTGAATGGGGAAAGGGGGAATGGGACTGAGGGGAGAGATCTTTCAGAGAGAGAGGTACAGGGGGTGATGGGGGGAATGGGGAAAGGGGGAATGGGACTGAGGGGAGAGATCTTTCAGAGAGAGAGGGGTACAGGGGGTGATGGGGGGAATGGGGAAAGGGGGAATGGGACTGAGCGGAGAGATCTTTCAGAGAGAGAGGGGCACAGGGGGTGATGGGGGGGAATGGGACTGAGGGGAGAGATCTTTCAGAGAGAGAGGGGCACAGGGGGTGATGGGGGGGAATGGGACTGAGGGGAGAGATCTTTCAGAGAGAGAGGGGCACAGGAGGCGATGGGGTGAATGGGGAAAGGGGGAATGGGACTGAGGGGAGAGATCTTTCAGAGAGAGAGGGGCACAGGAGGCGATGGGGTGAATGGGGAAAGGGGGAATGGGACTGAGGGGAGAGATCTTTCAGAGGAAGGGACACAGGGGGCGATGGGGTGAATGAGGAAAGAGGGCAACGAGACTCTCAACTCCCAGGGTAGGTAAAGCATGGGTTAGATACAGAGTAAATCCCCCTCTACACTGTCCCATCAAACACTCCCAGGGTCAGGTACAGGGTTAGATACAGAGTAAAGCTCCCTCTACACTGTCCCATCAAACACTCCCAGGGCAGGTACAGGGTTAGATACAGAGTAAAGCTCCCTCTGCACTGTCCCACCCAGCAAACATTCCCAGGGCCAGTACATTACAGGTTAGAATTATAGGATCATGGAAAGTTACTGCACAGAAGGAGGCCATTCGGCCCATCGTGTCCGTGCCGGCTGAGAGACGAGACACCCGGCCTAATCCCACTTTCCAGCTCTTGGTCCTTGGTCCTGTAGGTTACAGCACTTCAGGTGCACATCCAAGTACTTTTTAAATGAGTTGAGGGTTTCTGCCTCTACCTCCCTCTCAGGCAGTGAGTTCCAGACCCCCACCACCCTCTGGGTGAAAAAAATTCTCCTCAGCTCCCCGGGTAATCCTTCTACCAATCACTTTAAATCTATGGCCCCCTGGTTATTGACCTCTCCACTAAGGGAAATAGGTCCTCCCTGTCAACTCTATCTCGTCCCCTCATAATTTTATATCTCAATTAAATCTCCCCTCAGCCTCCTCTGTTCCAAAGAAAACAACCCCAGACTCTCCAATCTTTCCTCAGAGCTAAAATTCTCCAGCCCTGGCAATATCCTCATAAATCTCCTCTGCACCCTCTCTCGTGCAATCACATCCTTCCTGTAATGTGGTGACCAGAACTGTACGCAGTACTCAAGCTGTGGACTAACTCGTGTTTTATACAGTTCCAGCATAACCTCCCTGCTCTTATATTCGATGCCTCGGCTAATAAAGGAAAGTATTCCATATGCCTTCTTAACCACCTTATCGACCTGTCCTGCTACCTTCAGGGATCTGTGGACATGCACTCCAAGGTCCCTCACTTCCTCTACACCTCTCAGTATCCTCCCATTTATTGTGTACTCCCTTGCCTTGTTTGCCCTCCCCAAATGCATCACCTCACACTTCTCCAGACTGAATTCCATTTGCCACCTTTCTGCCCACCTGACCAGTCCATTGATATCTTCCTGCAGTCTACAGCTTTCCTCTGCGCTATCAACCGCACGGCCAATCTTTGCATCATCTGCAAACTTCTTAATCATGCCCCCTACATTTAAGTCCAAATCATTAATGCATACCACGAAAAGCAAGGGACCTGGTATCGAGCCCTGCGGAACCCCACTAGAAACAGCCTTCCAATCACAAAAACACCCGTCTACCATTACCCTTTGCTTCCTGCCACTGAGCCAATTTTGGATCCAACTTGCCACTTTTCCTTAGATCCCTTGGGCTTGTACTTTTTTGACTAGTCTGCTACGTGGGACCTTGTCAAAAGCCTTGCTAAAATCCATGTAGACTACATCAAACACGTTACCCTCATCGACCCTCTTTGTTATCTCCTCAAAAAATTCAATCAAGTTAGTCAGACACAACCTCTCCTTGATTACTCCGTGCCTTTCTAAGTGACGGTTTATCCTGTCCCTCAGAATTGATTCCGATAATTTGCCCACCACCGAGGTTAGACTGACTGGCCTGTAATTACTCGGTCCATCCCTCTCCCCCTTTTTAAACAACGGTACAACATTAGCAGTCCTCCAATCCTCCAGCACAACGCATATATCCAGTGAGGATTGGAAAATGATGGTCAGAGCCTCCACTATTTCCTCCCTGGCTTCTTTTAACAGCCTGGGATACATTTCATCCGGGCCTGGTGATTTATCTACTTTCAAAGACGTTAATCCCCTTAATACTTCCCCTCTCACTATGTTTATTCTATCCAATATTTCACACTCCTCCTCCTTAACTACAATCCCTGCATCATCCCTCTCTTTTGTGAAGACAGATGCAAAGTATTCACTAAGAACCATACCCACATCTTTCTCCTCCACAAGTTACCTTTTTGGTCTCTAATCGGCCCTACTCTTTCCTTAGTTATCCTCTTGCTCTTTATGTATTTATAAAACATCTTTGGGTTTTCCTTGATTTTACTTGCCAGTATTTTCTCCTGCCCTCTCTTTGCTTTCCTAATTTCCTTTTGAATTTCACCCCTGCACTTTCTATACTCCTCTCGGCTTTCTGTCGTATTGAGTTCACGGAGTCTGTCATGAGCTTCCCTTTTTTTGCCTTATCTTACCCTGAATGCTCCTTAACATCCAGGGAGCTCTGGACTGGTTCTACCTCCCTTTTTAAATACTGGAATCACATGAGCTGTCCGCCAGTCCCCTGGTACTATTCCATTTCCAAATGAATCTTTATTTATCTTTATTGGAGCGCCTCCTGCACTGTATGCAGGTGGGCGTTATGTTGGTTGCGCTGGTGACCTCCTCTGCCACCTCGAGCCAGGCCTTCCTGGTGGCAGAGGCAGGCCGCTTCCTCCTGCCACAACCTGTGCTGCAGCCACAGGGCATGCATCACATATGTGCAGTAGGCAGCGTAAGGCAAACGTGTCGTGAGCATGAAGGGGATGCACAAGGGCGTTTGAGGGTTTGTCATGGGTGTTACTTATATTGAATTTCTGACCAATTCACATTACATATTATATTGGCACCACTACTGCCATGTCTTTGCGAATCTTGTCTGGTTTGTGCAATAATGCCCTTTCCTGAGGATCACTATGAAGACCCACAACTGATGCCACCCATTGTGTCACTGCAGAGTGAGTGTCGGTGTATTCGCAGGGCTCTTTTGCGCCAACGACTGAGAGACGTCGGCGATGTCCCCGCTGGCACCATGGAAGGATGCGGAGGAGAAGTTGTTGAGGGCAGTGGTGACTTTGACAGCGACAGGTAAGAAGATGGTGCTCGGGCCAGCCAGGAGCAGCTCGGCATGAAAGAGGCTGCAGATGTCCACGACTACATGTCGAGTGACTCTGAGCCTCCGTGTGCGCACTGCTGCTCAGAGAGGTCCAGGAAGCTGAGCCTCGGTCTGTGGACCCTGTGGCGAGGGTAGTGCCCTCTGCGATGCCTCTCTCTCTGCGGTAGCCCTCCCTCCTGCTGTACAGGTGGATGTGTCACAGCACTGTGTTGTGGAGCTCCACGTGTCAGAGGTGGACGGCGAGGCTGGTGATGCTGTTCGCCCTCCGAGGAGGTCATGACTGCAGCTACGGCGGCCCCCATCCACAAGATGTACATCTGAGGGGGTCCGCAAGGTAGGTACATGTGTCTGGACCCCGGGGTAAGTGTGCAGGTTGGTGACTTTGATTGTCAGGAGGAGGGCGGTGGAGGCCAAACTTTGTCCCAAGTGACAGAGTGGCCTCCTGCAATGGGTGAGGGTCTCCCCTCCCACCTGTCAAATGGACCTTTGCAGCTGCCACAGGCTGACAGCTGCAACACGTCCATTTGACCTGGGAGTGTTTCCCCCAGTGTGGGAAACAGTCCCAGTTTGCTCTAAAATCCCACCCCTCTTCACATAATCCCTTAATCAGGTCAGTTAATGACCTGAAATACCTAAATAAATACTTTCAAGTGGCATCCCGCTGGCTTTAATTGCCTGCGGGATTCCCACCAGCAGGGGCTGCGCGCGCACGCCGGCGCGTCAGCGGGGAACCCGGAAGTGCGCGGGTTCGGGGCGGGCTCCGGTCCCGCTCCGGGATTCTCCGATTGTCGGAGCCCCCCCGCCAGGAACGCACCCGATAGCGGGTGCTAAAATGACGCCCAAAGTGTCTGCAAAGGGATATTGACAGGTTAAGTGAATGGGCAAAAATCTGGCAAATGGAATATAATGTGGGAAAATGTGAAGTCATCCACTTTGGGAGGAAAAATAAAAAAGCAAAATAGTATTTGAATGGAGAAATACTACAAAATGCTGCGGTACAGAGGGATCTAGGTGTCCTCATACATGAAACACAAAAAGTCAACATACAGGTGCAGCAGGTAATCCGGAAGGCAAACGGAATATTGGCCTTTATTTCTAAGGGGATGGAGTATAAAAGCAGGGAAGTCATGCTCCAACTGTACAGGGTGCTGGTGAGACCACACCTGGAGTACTGCGGACAGTTCTGGTGCCCTTATTTAAGGAAGGACATACTTGCATTGGAGGCAGTTCAGAGAAGGTTCACTCGGTTGATTCCCTGCGCCCAAATCCTATCCTTTCGATAACATTGGAGAAGGATGAAAGTTTAGACAATGGAACAGGAGACTGACGCCCCCAGGGAGGTACGTATGCAGCAATCTGACGGCCTGAAGGTCGTACAGTGCCTACAGTAAAGTGAAACTCAGCAAACATTCGACAAATTACCCTCGTTTCTAACACGGTGTACAAGAGGGCTGCAAAGCAAAAGCTGATTAAGGAACTTTAACCACCTTGAAAGAGAGATACAGCGAGCAACTTGGAGAGACAGTCATTCAGGATTCCTGGGGAGTCCTTTACGCGTGAGTTTCTAGCTGTAGCACTGCGCGTCCGGCTCTGCATGTAGTCTTAAAATAAATGTTTTGGAGACGATGCAGTTAATTGTCAGACATATTACTATCTAGCTTTTAATATTCTGTTATTAAAAGGATAAGGCTTGTACTAAGAAAAGCGAGTGGCATCTTTATTATTTTATATGTCACAAAGTACGAGGAAATCTCCATTTGTTAAACTGTGGGGTGTTCCCTCATTCATCTAAAAATTACTCACAGATTCTGAGCCAAACGTACAGAGTAAGGTGTTTCACAGTTACATGAGGGGGGCGTCTCGTGATCATTTCTTGAGATATTAGGCAGGAAAAAGGTTTCACTCCGGATGATATCATTAAAAGATCTCCTGTTCCATTCTGATAGTAATACCTTATAATTGCAGAAAATTAACATGCAGGTACAGCAAGCAATTAGGGAAGGGACAATGGCCTTTATTGCAAGGCGGACGGAGTATAAGAGTAAGGAGGTCTTGCTGCAATTATATAGGGCTCTGGTGAGACCTCACCTGGAGCACTGTGTACAGTTCTGGTCTTATCTCAGGAAGGATATACCTGCCTTAGAGGGGGTGCAACGAAGGTTCACTGGATTGATTCCTGGGATGAGAGGGTTGTCCTGTGAGGAGAGATTGAGTCGAATGGGCCTATACTCTCTGGAGTTTAGAAGAATGAGAGGTGATCTCATTGAAACATATAAGATTCTTAGAGGGCTTGACAGGGTAGATGCTGAGAGGATGTTTCCCCTGGCTGGAGAGTCTAGAACTAGGCGGCATAGTCTCAGGATAAGGGGTCGGACATTTAATACTGAGGAAGAATTTCTTCACTCAGAGGGTTGTGAATCTTTGGAATTCTCTCCCCCAGAGGGCTGTGGATGCTGAGTCATTGAGTAGATTCAAGACTGAGATCGATAGATATTTGGGATCTAAGGGAATCAAGGGATATGGGGATTAGGCGGGAAAGAAGATTTGAGGTCAAAGATCAGCCATGCTCCGATTGAATGGCGGAGCAGTCACAAGGGGCCGTATAGCCTACTCCTGCTCCTATTTCTTATGTTCTTAAAATAACACAATGCACGGTATGACGCTCCTATACTGATCTAACAGCTCATCATCACTCTCACTGGGAGCAATGACAGGGGGTGGGGGGGTCTGTTAGTAATATCTTAACATAACATATTGCACGGTATGACGCTCCTATACTGATCTAACAGCACATCATCACTCTCACTGGGAGCAATGCCACGGGGGGTGTCTATTAGTAATATATTATAATAACATTGCACAGTATAACGCTGATAGACTGATCTAACAGATCATCATCACACACACTGGGAGCAATGACACAGGGGGGGTCTGTTAGTAATATCTTTTAATAAAACATTGCACTGAATAATGTTCCTATACTGATCTAACAGATCATCATCACAAGCACTGAGAGCAACGCCACGGGAGTTCTGGTAGTAATATCTTATAATAATACATTCCACGGTATAACGCTCCCATACTGATCTAAAAGCAAATTATCACTCTCATTAGGAGCAATGCCACAGGGGGCTGTTAGTAATGTCTTATAATAACACGTTGCATGGTATAACGCTCCAATACTGAACTAACAGCTCATCATCACTCTCACTGAGAGCAATGCCACAGAGGGTCTGTTAGTAATATCTTATAATAACACATTGCATGGTATAACGCTCCAATACTGAACTAACAGCTCATCATCACACGCACTGGGAGCAATGCCCCAGGGGACCGGGGCTGGTAGTAATATCTTATAATAACACATTGCACAGAATAACACTCCTATACTGATCTAACAGATCATCATCACAAGCACTGGGAGCAATGCCACGGGGGTTCTGTTAGCGATATCTTATAATAACACATTGCACGGTATAACACACCTGTACTGAACTAACAACTCATCATCGATCTCACTGAGAGCAATGCCACAGGTGGGGGGGCGTTAGTAATATCTTATAATAACACATTGCACTGTATAACAGTCCTATACTGATCTGGCAGCTCATCATCACTCTCACTAGGAGCAATGCCACGGGGGGGGGGGGTCTGTTAGTAATATCTTATAATAACACATTGCATGGTAAAACACTCCTGTACTGATCTAACAGCTCATCATCACTCTCATTGGGAGCAATGCCACAGGGGGTCTGTTACTAATAACGTATAATAACACATTGCACGGTATAACACTCCTATACTGATCTAACAGTTCATCCTCACTCTCACTGGGAGCAATGCCATGGGGGGTCTGTTAGTAATATCATTTAATTACACATTGCACGATATAACGCTCCTAAACTGATCTAACAGCTCATCATCACTCTCACTGGGAGCAATGCCATGGGGTGGGGGTCTGTTAGTAATATCATTTAATAACACATTGCACGGTATAACACTCCTATACTGATCTAACAGCTCATCATCACTCTCACTTGGAGCAATGACACGGGGGGGGGTCTGTTAGTAATATCTTATAATAAAACATTGCACAGTATAACACTCCTACACTGATCTAACAGCTCATTATCACTCTCACTGGGAGCAATGCCACAGAGGGGGGGTCTGTTGGTAATATCTTTTAATAAAACATTGCACTGAATAATGTTCCTATACTGATCTAACAGATCATCATCACAAGCACTGAGAGCAACGCCACGGGAGTTCTGGTAGTAATATCTTATAATAATACATTGCACGGTATAACGCTCCCATACTGATCTAAAAGCAAATTATCACTCTCACTAGGAGCAATGCTACAGGGGGCTGTTAGTAATGTCTTATAATAACACGTTGCATGGTATAACGCTCCAATACTGAACTAACAGCTCATCATCACTCTCACTGGGAGCAATGCCACAGAGGGTCTGTTAGTAATATCTTATAATAACACATTGCATGGTATAACGCTCCAATACTGAACTAACAGATCATCATCACAAGCACTGGGAGCAATGCCCCAGGGGACCGGGGCTGGTAGTAATATCTTATAATAACACATTGCACAGAATAACACTCCTATACTGATCTAACAGATCATCATCACAAGCACTGGGAGCAATGCCACGGGGGTTCTGTTCGCAATATCATTTAATAACACATTGCACGATATAACGCTCCTAAACTGATCTAGCAGCTCATCATCACTCTCACTAGGAGCAATGCCACGGGGTGGGGGGGGGGGGTTCTGTTAGTAATATGTTATAATAACACATTGCACGGTATAACATTCCGATACTGATCTAACAGCTCATCATCACTCTCACTAGGAGCAATGCCACGGGGTGGGGGGGGGGGGTTCTGTTAGTAATATGTTATAATAACACATTGCACGGTATAACATTCCGATACTGATCTAACAGCTCATCATCACTCTCATTGGGAGCAATGCCACTGGGGGTCTGTTAGTAATATCTTGTAATAGCACATTGCATGGTATAACACTCCTGTACTGATCTAACAGCTTATCATCACTCTCACTGGGAGCAATGCCACGGGGGGTCTGTTAGTACTATCTTATAATAACACATTGCATGGTATAACACTCCTACACTGATCTCACAGCTCATCATCACTCTCACTGGGAGCAATGCCAGTGGGGTCTAATCTATCCATCCAATAATCTAATCTATCTATCTATTAATCTAATCTATCTATTAATCTAATCTATCCATCTATTAATCTAATCTATCTATTAATCTAATCTATCCATCTATTAATCTCATCCATCAATCTAATGTAATCAATCTATTACTCTCATCTGTGCATCCATCTCTCTTTTTCAATACTTAACAGTCCATCTATCTATCTGTCTATCCCCTCTCTCTCTATCTATCCATCTATCTATCTATCCCCCTCTCCATCCATCTATCTATCCCCTTCTCTATCTATCTATCCATCTATCTATCTATCCCCCTCTCCATCCATCTATCTATCCCCTTCTCTATCTATCTATCCATCTATCTATCTATCCCCCTCTCCATCCATCTATCTATCCCCTTCTCTATCTATCTATCCATCTATCTATCTATCCCCCTCTCCATCCATCTATCTATCCCCTTCTCTATCTATCTATCTATCTATCTATCTATCTATCCCCTCTCTATCTATCTATCTATCCACTCTCTATCTATCTATCCCCTCTCCATTTATCTATCTATCTATCTATCCACTCTCTATCTATCTATTCCCTCTCTATCTATCTATCTATCGATCTATCTATCTATCTATCTATCCCCTCTCCATCTATCTATCTATCTATCTATCTATCTATCTATCTATCTATCCCCTCTCTATCTATCTATCTATCCCCTCTCTATCTATCTATCTATCTATTCCTCTTTCTATCTATTTCAATATTTAACAATCTCTCCATCTAGATACTATTTCTATCTCTCTCTTCATCTAATCTTCTATCTTTAACTATTACCAATTCTCTCTACCTCTATCTCTCCATTTCTATCATTCAACCTCCACCTCCACCTCCATCTCCATCCCCAGCTCCACCTCCATCTCCATTCTCCACCTCCATTCTCCACCTCCATCTAGACCCCCATCTACATCTGCATCTCCACCTCCATCTACACCCCCACCCCCACCTCCATCTCCATCTCCACCTCCATCTCCTCCTCTATCTCCACCTCCACCTCCATCGCAATCTCCATCTCCACCTCCATCTCCATCTTCACCTCCATCTCTACCTCCATCTCCTCCACCTCCAACTCCACATCCAACTCCATCTCCTCCACCTCCATCTCCGCCCCCATCTCCATTCTCCACCTCCATTCTCCACCCCCATCTCCACCTACATCCCTCCATCTCCATCAACATCTTCAGCTCCATCTCCATCTCCACCTCCATCGACACCCCCACCTCCATCTCCACCTCCAACTCCGCCGCCATCGCCATCTCCACCTCCATCTCCTCCTCTATCTCCACCTCCATCGCAATCTCCATCTCCACCACCACCTCCATCGACATCTTCATCTCCATCTCCTCCACCTCTATCTCCACCTCCATCTGCATCTCCATCTCCACCTCCAGGTCCATCTCCACCCTGATGTCCACCTCCAACTCCGCCCCCATTTCCACCTCCATCTCCATTTCCACCTCCATCTGCATCTCCCCCTCCATCTCCACCTCCACCCCCATCTCCACCTACATCCCTACATCGCCATCTCCATGTCCATCTCCGCCCCCATCTCCACCTCTACCTCCACCTCCATCTCCACCTCCACCTCCATCTCCACCTCCACCTCCATCTCCACCTCCATCTCCACCTCTATCTTCACCTCCATCTTCACCCGCATCTCCACCTCTACCTCCACCTCCATCTCCATTTCCACCTCCATCTCCATCCCCATCTCCAGGTCCATCTCCGCCCCCATCTCCACCTCTACCTCCACCTCCATCTCCACCCCATCTCACCTCTGACTCCACGTCCATCGCCAACTCCATCTCCGCTCCCATCTCTGTCTCCGCCTCCACCTCCAACCCGCCTCCACCACCTCCACCTCCATCTCCATATTCACCTAAATCTCCACCTCCACCTCCATCTGCATCTCCACCTCCACCTCCATCTGCATCTCCACCTCCACCTGCATCTCCACCATCTCCACTTCCATCTCCATCTTAACCTCCATCTCTACCTCCATCTCCACCTCCATCTCCGCCCGCATCTCCACCTCCATCTCTATCTCCATCTCCACCACCATCTCCACTTCCATCTCAACCTCCATCTCCACTCCCATCTCCACCTACGCCTCCACCCCCATCTCTGCCTCCACCTCCATCTCCAACCCTATCTCCACCTCCATCTCCACCTCCATCTCCACCTCCACCTCCACCTCTACCTCTACCTCCACCTCTACCTCCACCTCCACCCGCATCACCACCTCTACCTCCACCTCCATCTCCAGCTCCACCACCATCACCATCTCCACCTTCATCTCCACTTCCATCTCAACCTCCATCTCCATCTCCACCTCCATTTCCACCTCCATCTCCACCTCCACCCCATCTTCACGTCCATCGCCAACTCCAACTCGATCTCCATCTCCAACTCCATCTCAACCTCCACCTCCAACTCAACTTCCATCTACATCTCCATCTTCACCACCAGCTCCATCACCATGTCCACCTCCACCTCCATCTCCACCTCCACTTCCATCTCCACCTCCATCTTCTTCTCCACCATCTCAAGCTCCACCTCCATCTCAACCTTAACCTCCATCTCCAACTCCATCTTCATCACATCCCCATCTCCACCTGGATCTCCACCTCCATCTCCATTTCCACCTCCATATTCACGTCCATCGCCATCTCCATCTCTACCTCCACCTCCATCACCAACTCCAACTCGATCTCCACATCCAGCTCCACCAAAATCTCCATCTTCTCCACCTCCCTCTCCACCTCATTCTCCAACGCCATCGCCATCTCCACCTCTACCTCCATCTCCACCTCCATTTCCATCACCATCTCCACCTGCTTCTCGATCACCATCTCCACCTCCATCGCCATTACCATCTCCACCTTCATCTCAACCTCCATCTCCTCCTCCATCTCCACCTGCAACTCGATCTCCACCTCCGTCTGCACCTCCATGTCCATCTCCATCACCACCTCCATCTCCTCCTCCCTCTCCACCTGCAACTTGATCTCCACCTCCATCTGGACCTCCATCTCCAAAAACATCTCCACCTCCATCTCCATCTCACTCTGCAACTCCATCTCACTCTGCTACTCCATCTCAACCTCCATTTCATCTCCATCTCCACCTTCAGCTCCACCTCAAACACGATCTCCACCTCCATCTACATCTCCACCGAGACCTCCATCTCCAATTCCATCTCCACCTCCATCTACATTACCAACCCCATCTCCACCTGCATCTCCACCTCCACCCCATCTCCACCTCCATCTCCACCTCCAACTCCACCCACATCTCCACCTCCATCTCCACCTCCAACTCCACCCACATCTCCACCTCCATCTTCATCACCAACCCCATCTCCATCTGCATCACCACCTCCAACTCGATCTCCACCTCCATCTGCACCTCCATCTCCATCTCCACTCCTATCTTCACCTCCACCTCCATCTCCAAACCCATCTCCATCACCACCTCCAACTCGATCTCCACCTTCATCTGCACCTCCATCTCCACCTCCATACCCATCTCCACCTCCATCTCCACCTCCATACCCATCTCCACCTCCATTTCCACCTCCATCTCCATTTCCACCTCCATCTCCATTTCCACCTCCATCTCCATTTCCACCTCCATTTGCATCACCAACCCCATCTCTACCTGCATCTCCACCTCCATCTCCACCTCCACCCCATCTCCACCTCTGTCTCCACGTCCATCGGCATCTCCATCTCCCCCACATCTCCACCTCCATCTCCACTCCTACCTCCATCTCCACCTCCAAACCCATCTCCACCTCCATCTCCATCTGCAACTCCATCTCCACCTCCACCTCCACCTTCAGGTCCACCTAAATCACAATCTACACCTCCATCTCCATCTCCGCCTCCATCTTCATCACCAACCCCATCTCCACCTCCACCTTCATCTCCACCCCTATCTCCAACTCCAACTCCACCCACATCTCCACTTCCATCTCCACCTCCACCTCTATCATTATCTCCATCTCCACCTCCATCTCCACCTCCACGTCCATCTCCACCTCCTCTCCACCTCCATCATCATCTCCACCTCCACTCCACCACCATCTCCTCCTCCTCCATATCCACCTCATTCTCCGACCCCATCTCCATCTCCATTTCCATCTCAACTTCCATTTCCATCTCCACCTCCATCTCCACATTGATCTCCACCTCCATCACCACTTCCATCTCCATCTCACTCTGCAACTCCATCTCCACCTCCACCTCCATCTCAACCTCCATTTCATCTCCATCTCAATCTCCATCTCCACCTTCAGCTCCACCTCAATCATGATCTCCATCTCCATCTTCATCACCAACCCCACCTCCACCTCTATCACCACCTCCATCTCCACCTCCACTCCACCAACATCTCCATCCTCCTCCTCCTCCATCTCCACCTCATTCTCCTCCTCCAACGTCATCTCCATCTGAACCTCCATCTCCATCTCCACCGCCATCTCCACATTGATCTCCACCTCCATCACCATCTCTACCTCCATCTCCACCTCCATCTCCACTTCCATCTCCATCTCAACTTCAATCAGCATCTTCACCTCCATCTCCACCACCATCTCCATTTCCACCTCCATCTCCATCTCAACCTCCATCTCCACTATCTCCTGCTCCTCCACCTCCGTCTATCTCAATTGCCATCTCTATCTCTGCCTCCAGCTCTATACCTTGATCTCTTACTCTATCTCTCCATCTCGATCTCTCCATCTACGTCTCGATCTCTCTGTTTTTATTTCCGTTAATTCTTGATGGTGGCACTAAGTACACTGTCCCATCAAACACTCCCAGGGTAGGTGCAGCGTTAGATACAGAGTAAAGCTCCCTCTACACTGTCCCATCAAACACTCCCAGGGTAGATGCAGGGTTAGATACAGAGTAAAGCTCCCTCTACACTGTCCCATCAATCACTCCCAGGGCAGGTACAGGGTTAGATACAGAGTAAAACTCCGTCGACACTGTCCCATCAAACACTCCCAGGGCAGCTACAGGGTTAGATACAGAGTAAAGCTCCCGCTACACTGTCCCATCAAACACTCCCAGGGCAGGTACAGATGTGATACAGAGCAAAGCTGCCTCTACACTGTCCCGTCAAATACTCCCAGGGTAGGTGCAGCGTCAGATACAGAGTAAAGCTCCTTCTACACTGTCCCATCAAACACATCCAGGGCAGGCGCAGGGTTAGATACAGAGTAGAGCTCCCTCCACACTGTCCCATCAAACACTCCCAGGGCAGGTACAGGGTTAGATACAGAGCAAAGCTCCCTCCACTCTGTCCCATCAAACACTCCCAGGGCAGGCACAGGGTTAGATACAGAGTAAAGCTCCCTCGACAATGTCCCATCAAACATTCCCAGGGCAGGTACAACAGGGGTTAGATACAGAGTAAAGCTCCCTCTACAATGTCCCATCAAGCACTCCCAGGGCAGGTACAGGGTCAGATACAGAGTAAAGCTCCCTCTACACTGTCTCATCAAACACTCCCAGGGCAGGTACTGGGTTAGATACAGAGTAAAGCTCCCGCTACACTGTCCCATCAAACACTCCCAGGGCAGCTACAGCGTTAGATACAGAGTAAAGCTCCCTCTACACTGTCCCATCAAACACTTCCAGGGCAGGTACAGGGTTAGATACAGAGTAAAGCTCCCTCTACACTGTCCCATCAAACACATCCAGGGTAGATGCAGGGTTAGATACAGAGTAAAGCTCCCTCTACACTGTCCCATCAATCACTCCCAGGGCAGGTGCAGGGTTAGATACAGAGTAAAGCTCCCTCTACACTGTCCCATCAAACACTCCCAGGGCAGGTACAGGGTTAGATACAGAGTAAAACTCCCTCGACACTGTCCCATCAAACACTCCCAGGGCAGGTACAGGGTTAGATACAGAGTAAAACTCCCTCGACACTGTCCCATCAAACACTCCCAGGGCAGGTACAGGGTTAGATACAGAGTAAAGCTCCCTCTACACTGTCCCATCAAACACTCCCAGGGCAGGTACAGGGTTAGATACAGAGTAAAGCTCCCTCTACACTGTCCCATCAAACACTCCCAGGGCAGGGACAGGGTTAGATACAGAGTAAAGCTCCCTCTACACTGTCCCATCAAACACTCCCAGGGTCAGGTACAGGGTTAGATACAGAGTAAAGCTCCCTCTACACTGTCCCATCAAACACTCCCAGGGCAGGTACAGGGTTAGATACAGAGTAAAGCTCCCTCTACACTGTCCCATCAAACACTCCCAGGGCGGTACAGCACGGGTTAGATACAGAGTCAAAGACACCGCTGGTTCTGAAAAATCAGAAAGGGAAACCACATCAGTTGGAGACAGGATGAGGTAAATTGTCTCTCAACTATACAGGCGGAGGCTTTACGCTTAATTTTAAGCTTAATTTTGGCCTCTGCATTTCTGCCAAGGTACAAATCCAACTTTACTTACCCGATAATGTGTCACTCACTTACTTACTCTCTTTTTTTACTCACTAGGCTTGTCTGAAAAAAACAATTTCCAAGGAGAATGGACCAGCCACTCAATTCAAATACAAACATTTGATGTGATCACTCAACACTGGACATTGTCTTAGGGTTTCACTGCAACTCAATTCAAATACAAACATTTGATGTGATAACTCTAGGTTGGACATTGTCTTAGGGTTTCACTGCAACTCAATTCAAATACAAACATTCGATGTGATCACTCTAGACTGGACACTGTCTTAGGGCTTCACTGCAATTCAATTCAAATACAAACATTCGATGTGATAACTCTAGGCTGAACATTGTCTCAGGGTTTCACTGCAACTCAATTCAAATACAAACATTCTATTTGATAACTCCAAATGGCATTGGATTTGTGGTCAGGGTTTGGTTCAGGGGTTTGGGGTCAGAGTTTAGGGTTGGGATTTGGGGTCAGAGTTTTGAGGTCAGGGTTTGGGATCAGGGTCTGGGGTCAAGGTTTGGGAACAGTTATTGGGGTCAGGGTTCAGTGTCAGGGTTTGGGGTTGAGATTTGGGGTCAGAGTTTTGGGGTCAGGGATCAGGCTTTGGGGTCAGGGTTTGAGGTCAGGTTTTGGGGTCAGGGTTTGGGCTCAGGGTTTATGGTCAGGGTTTGGGGGTCAGGCTTTGGGATCATGGTTTATGGTCAGGGTTTGGGATCAGGTTTTGGGGTCAGGGTTAATGGTCAGGGTCTGGGGTCAGGGTCTGGGGTCAGGCTTTAGGATCAGGCTTTGGGATCAGGTTTTGGAGTCGGGGTTTATAGTCAGAGTTTGGGGGTCAGGGCTTGGGGTTCAGGGCTTGGGAATCAGGTTTTAGGGTCAGGGTTTGTGGTCAGGGTCTGGAGTCAGGCTTTGGGATCAGGTATTGGAGTCGGGGTTTATGGTCAGGGCTTGGGGGTCAGGGTTTGAGGTCAGGGTTTTGGGGTCAGGGTTTTGGGGTCAGGGTTTTGGGGTCAGGGCTTCGGGGACAGGGTTTTGAGGGCAGGGTTTTGGGGTCAGGGTTTTGGGGCCAGGGTTTTGGGGTCAGGTTTTCGGGGACAGGGTTTTGAGGTCAGGGTTTAGAGGTCAGCGTTTTGGAACCAGGGTTTTGGGGTCAGAGTTTTGAGGTCAGGGTTTTGGGGGCAGGGTTTAGGGTCAGGGTTATGAGGTCAGGGTTTTGGGGACAGGGTTTTGGGGTCAGGGTTTTGGGGTCAGGTTTTAGGGTCAGGGTTTTGAGGTCAGGGTTTTGAGATCAGGTATTGGGGTCAGGGTTTTGAGGTCAGGGTTTTGGGGTCAGGATTTCGGGGTCAGGGTTTCGAGGTCAGGGTTTTGAGGTCAGGGTTTAATGTCAGGGTTATGAGGTCAGGGTAATGGGGACAGGGTTTTGGGATCAGGTTTTAGGGTCAGGGTTTTGAGGTCAGGGTTTTGGGGTCAGGGTTTTGAGGTCAGGGATTTGGGGTCAGGGTCTGAGGTCAGGTTTTGGGGTCAGATTTCGGGGTCAGGGTTTCGGGGTCAGGGTTTTGGGGTCAGGGTTTTGGGGTCAGGGTTTCGGGGTCAGGGTTTCGGGGTCAGGGTTTTGGGTCAGGGTTTTGGGGTCAGGGTTTTGGGGTCAGGTTTTAGGGTCAGGGTTTTGAGGACAGGGTTTTGGGGTCAGGGTTTTGAGGTCAGGGTTTTGGGGTCAGGGTTTAGGGTCAGGGTCTGAGATCAGGTTTTCGGGTCAGGGTTTTGAGATCAGGTTTTGGGGTCAGGGTTTTGAGGACAGGGTTTTGGGGTCAGGGTTTTCAGGTCAGGGTTTTGAGGTCAGGGTTTAGGGTCAGGTTTTGGGGTCAGGGTTTTGAGATCAGGTTTTGGGGTCAGGGTTTTGGGGTCAGGGTTTTGAGATCAGGTTTTGGGGTCAGGGTTTGGAGACAGGGTTTTGGGGTCAGGGTTTTGGGGTCAGGGTTTTGAGGACAGTGTTTTGGGGTCAGGGTTTTGAGGTCAGGGTTTGGAGTCAGGGTTTTGGGGTCAGGGTTTTGCGGTCAGTGTTTTGGGGTCAGGGTTTTGGGTCAGGGTTTTGGGGTCAGGGTTTTGGGGTCAGGGTTTTGGGGTCAGGGTTTTGAGGTCAGGGTTTTGGGGTCAGGATTTCGGGGATAGGGTTTTGAGGTCAGGGTTTTGGGGTCAGGGTTTAGTGTCAGGGTTATGAGGTCAGGGTTTTGAGGTCAGGGTAATGGGGACAGGGTTTTGGGATCAGGTTTTAGGGTCAGGGTTTTGGGGTCAGGGTTTTGAGGTCAGGGGATTAGGGTCAGGGTCTGAGGTCAGGTTTTGGGGTCAGATTTCGGGGTCAGGGTTTCGGGGTCAGGGTTTCGGGGTCAGGGTTTTGGGTCAGGGTTTTGGGGTCAGGGTTTTGGGATCAGGTTTTAGGGTCAGGGTTTTGAGGTCAGGGTTTTGAGGACAGGGTTTTGGGGTCAGGGTTTAGGGTCAGGGTCTGTGGTCAGGTTTTGGGGTCAGGGTTTTGAGATCAGGTTTTGGGGTCAGAGCTTTGAGGACAGGGTTTTGGGGTCAGGGTTTTGAGGTCAGGGTTTAGGGTCAGGGTCTGAGGTCAGGTTTTGGGGTCAGGGTTTTGAGATCAGGTTTTGGGGTCAGGGTTTTGGGGTCAGGGTTTTGAGATCAGGTTTTGGGGTCAGGGTTTGGAGACAGGGTTTTGGGGTCAGGGTTTTGGGATCAGGGTTTTGGGGTCAGGGTTTTGGGATCAGGGTTTTGAGGGCAGTGTTTTGGGGTCAGGGTTTGAGGTCAGGGTTTGGAGTCAGGGTTTTGGGGTCAGGGTTTTGCGGTCAGTGTTTTGGGGTCAGTGTTTTGGGGTCAGGGTTTTGGGTCAGGGTTTTGGGGTCAGGGTTTTGGGATCAGGTTTTAGGGTCAGGGTTTTGAGGTCAGGGTTTTGGGGTCAGGGTTTTGAGGTCAGGGTTTTGGGGTCAGGGTTTAGGGTCAGGGTCTGAGGTCAGGTTTTGGAGTCAGGATTTTGGGATCAGGGTTTTGAGGTCAGGGATTTGGGGTCAGGGTCTGAGGTCAGGTTTTGGGGTCAGATTTCGGGGTCAGGGTTTCGGGGTCAGGGTTTTGGGGTCAGGGTTTTGGGGTCAGGGTTTCGGGGTCAGGGTTTTGGGGTCAGGGTTTTGGGTCAGGGTTTTGGGGTCAGGGTTTTGGGGTCAGGTTTTAGGGTCAGGGTTTTGAGGACAGGGTTTTGGGGTCAGGGTTTTGAGGTCAGGGTTTTTGGGTCAGGGTTTAGGGTCAGGGTCTGAGATCAGGTTTTCGGGTCAGGGTTTTGAGATCAGGTTTTGGGGTCAGGGTTTTGAGGACAGGGTTTTGGGGTCAGGGTTTTGAGGTCAGGGTTTTGAGGTCAGGGTTTAGGGTCAGGGTCTGAGGTCAGGTTTTGGGGTCAGGGTTTTGAGATCAGGTTTTGAGGTCAGGGTTTTGGGGTCAGGGTTTTGGGATCAGATTTTGGGGTCAGGGTTTTGAGGACAGGGTTTTGAGGACAGGGTTTTGGGGTCAGGGTTTGGGGTCAGGGTTTGGGGTCAGGGTTTGGAGTCAGGGTTTTGGGGTCAGGATTTTGGAATCAGGGTTTTGGGGTCAGGGTTTTGGGATCAGAGTTTTGGGGACAGGGTTTTGGGGACAGGGTTTTGGGGACAGGGTTTTGGGGTCAGGGTTTTGGGGTCAGGATTTTGGAATCAGGGTTTTGGGGTCAGGGTTTTGGGGTCAGGGTTTTGAGGTCAGGGTTTTGGGATCAGGGTCTGAGGTCAGGTTTTGGGGTCAGGGTTTTGAGATCAGGTTTTGGGGTCAGGGTTTTGAGGACAGGGTTTTGGGGTCAGGGTTTTGAGGTCAGGGTTTTGAGGTCAGGGTTTAGGGTCAGGTTCTGAGGTCAGGTTTTGGGGTCAGGGTTTTGGGGTCAGGGTTTTGGGGTCAGGTATTGGGGTCAGGGTTTTGAGGTCAGGGTTTTGGGGTCAGGATTTCGGGGACAGGGTTTCGAGGTCAGGGTTTTGGGGTCAGGGTTTAGTGTCAGGGTTATGAGGTCAGGGTTTTGAGGTCAGGGTAATGGGGACAGGGTTTTGGGATCAGGTTTTAGGGTCAGGGTATTGAGGTCAGGGTTTTGGGGTCAGGGTTTTGAGGTCAGGGGTTTAGGGTCAGGGTCTGAGGTCAGATTTCGGGGTCAGGGTTTCGGGGTCAGGGTTTCGAGGTCAGGGTTTTGGGGTCAGGGTTTTGGGGTCAGGGTTTTGGGGTCAGGGTTTTGGGATCAGGTTTTAGGGTCAGGGTTTTGAGGTCAGGGTTTTGAGGACAGGGTTTTGAGGTCAGGGTTTTGGGGTCAGGGTTTAGGGTCAGGGTCTGTGGTCAGTTTTTGGGGTCAGGGTTTTGAGATCAGGTTTTGGGGTCAGGGTTTTGAGGACAGGGTTTTGGGGTCAGGGTTTTGAGGTCAGGGTTTAGGGTCAGGGTCTGAGGTCAGGTTTTGGGGTCAGGGTTTTGAGATCAGGTTTTGGGGTCAGGGTTTTGGGGTCAGGGTTTTGAGATCAGGTTTTGGGGTCAGGATTTGGAGACAGGGTTTTGGGGTCAGGATTTTGGGATCAGGGTTTTGGGGTCAGGGTTTTGGGATCAGGGTTTTGAGGACAGTGTTTTGGGGTCAGGGTTTGAGGTCAGGGTTTTGGGGTCAGGGTTTTGGGGTCAGGGTTTTGGGTCAGGGTTGTGGGATCAGGTTTTCGGGTCAGGGTTTTGAGGTCAGGGTTTTGGGGTCAGGGTTTTGAGGTCAGGGTTTTGGGGTCAGGGTTTAGGGTCAGGGTCTGAGGTCAGGTTTTTGAGATCAGGTTTTGGGGTCAGGGTTTTGGGGTCAGGGTTTTGGGGTCAGGGTTTTGAGGTCAGGGTTTAGGGTCAGGGTCTGAGGTCAGGTTTTGGGGTCAGGGTTTTGAGATCAGGTTTTGGGGTCAGGGTTTTGGGGTCAGGGTTTTGAGATCAGGTTTTGGGGTCAGGATTTGGAGACAGGGTTTTGGGGTCAGGATTTTGGGATCAGGGTTTTGGGGTCAGGGTTTTGGGATCAGGGTTTTGAGGACAGTGTTTTGGGGTCAGGGTTTTGGGGTCAGGGTTTTGGGGTCAGGGTTTTGGGTCAGGGTTGTGGGATCAGGTTTTCGGGTCAGGGTTTTGAGGTCAGGGTTTTGGGGTCAGGGTTTTGAGGTCAGGGTTTTGGGGTCAGGGTTTAGGGTCAGGGTCTGAGGTCAGGTTTTTGAGATCAGGTTTTGGGGTCAGGGTTTTGGGGTCAGGGTTTTGGGGTCAGGGTTTAGGGTCAGGGTCTGAGGTCAGGTTTTGGGGTCAGGGTTTTGAGATCAGGTTTTGGGGTCAGGGTTTTGGGGTCAGGGTTTTGAGATCAGGTTTTGGAGTCAGGGTTTTGGAGTCAGGGTTTTGGGGTCAGGGTTTTGGGATCAGGGTTTTGAGATCAGGTTTTGGGGTCAGGGTTTTGGAGTCAGGGTTTTGGGGTCAGGGTTTTGGGATCAGAGTTTTGGGGTTTTGGGGTCAGGGTTTTGGGGTCAGGGTTTTGAGGACAGGGTTTTGGGGTCAGGGTTTTGGGGTCAGGGGTCAGGGTTTGGAGTCAGGGTTTGGAGTCAGGATTTTGGGATCAGGGTTTTGAGGACAGTGTTTTGGGGTCAGGGTTTGAGGTCAGGGTTTGGGGTGAGGGGTCATGCTCAGGGTTCTGGGGGTCAGGGGTCAGCTGATACCTGCTCTCCCTCCAGTCGACCAGCGGCGACCGTTGCTCCCGCGCCGTTTGAATCGGGCGGCTCCGCGCGGCCGTCACGTGGGGCCCTGGGAGGGCGGGGCCGGGTCCGCGAGATCGTCACGTGGGGATTGGGGGCGGAGCCGAGTGATCCCGAGTCTCCCCCGAGTGATCCCGAGTCTCCCCCGAGTGATGCCGAGTCTCCCCCGAGTGATGCCGAGTCTCCCCCGAGTGATCCCGAGTCTCCCCCGAGTGATGCCGAGTCTCCCCCGAGTGATCCCGAGTCTCCCCCGAGTGATCCCGAGTCGGAGCCCGGGAGATGGAGCCGCCGATCGCCGTCCTCGTTCACCTGATGGTCCTCTGGGCCGGTAAAAAAAACACTGAGGGAGAGGGGGAGGGGCCAGACGGAGTGGGGGAGGGGCCTGAGGGAGAGGGGAGGGGTCTGAGGGAGAGGGGGAGGGGCCTGAGGGAGAGGGGAGGGGCCTGAGGGAGAGGGATGGGCCTGAGGGCTGAGGGAGAGGGGAGGGGCCTGAGGGAGAGGGGAGGGGCCTGAATGAGAGTGGGAGGGTCTGAGGGAGAGGGGAGGGGCCTGAGGGAGAGGGGAGGGGCCTGAGGGAGAGGGGAGGGGCCTGAAGGAGAGTGGGAGGGTCTGAGGGAGAGAGGGAGGGGCCTGAGGGAGAGGGGAGGGGTTTGAGGGATAGGGGAGGGTCTACGGGAGAGGGGGCGGGGCCTGAGGGGGAGGGCAGGGGCGGAGTCTGAGGGGGAGGGGCCTGAGGCAGAGTGGGGAGGGGCCTGAGGGTTAGGGGCGGGGCCTGAGGGAGAGTGGAGTGGCCTGAGGGAGAAGGGGAGGGGTCTGAGTGGGAGGGGCCTGAGGAGGAGGGAGGGTCCTGAGGGGGAGGAGCCTGAGGGGTTGGGGGACGGGACTGAGGGAGGGGGCAGGGGCCTGAGGGAGTGGGGAGGGGCCTGTGGGAGAGGGGGGGCCTGAGGGAGAGGAGGAGTGGTCTGAGGGAGAGGGGGAGGGGTCTGAGGGAGAGGGGTAGGGGTCCGAGGGAGGGAGGGGGCCTGTTGGAGAGGAGGAGGGGTCTGAGGGAGAGGTGGAGAGGGCTGACAGAGAGGGGAGAGGCCTGAGGGATGCGCCTGAGGGGGAGAGCAGGGCCCAGAGGGGGTTGGGGAGGGGTCTTCGGGTGAAGGGGAGCAGCCTGAGAGAGGAGGAGTTGCCTGAGATAGAAAGGGAGGGACCAGAGTTGGTGGGGCCTGCGGGAGAGGGGAAGGGTTCTGAGGGAGAGTGGGAGGAGTCTGAGGGAGAGGGGAGGGGCCTGTGGGAGAAAGGGAGGGGTCTGAGGGAGAGGGGGAGGGGTCTGAGGGAGAGGGGAGGGGCCTGTGGGAGAGAGGGCGGGGTCTGAGGGAGGGGGAGA